>NC_051395.1:41604420-41614420 GCF_015228065.2 Penaeus monodon | reverse complement strand
CTATTGCCTTTCTTTTTCTCTTAATATCTGGCCTTTATGCATGATCTGGTTCCCCGACTATATATAGCAGTCGGACCGACGATAACCTGCACCTTAGGATCCCGTGAGAAGGACGTCACCGAAAGATCGCCAGAAGCCAGGATGTTCGTCAGAGCAGGTATTTAGCCGCCCATGATGTAGTGGAAGGGCGCCGCTTGCCAGGACGCCCATAGATTCAGTCAAACTCCAGGAGGGAAGGACCGGGAACTTGCCAGGGCAGGTACCAGTCACCCCAGGATGACCAAGCTTACTCAGTTCGTGCCCAGTGCCCGACATGGTAAGGTCGGTCCAGCCTTCGCCCTCAGGGTGGGTTGGCCACACGGCCCCCTGGCTCACCACTTTACCCTGAGATATCGTCTCGTGTGTTCCCTCACTGTGTTGTATTCTGCATCAATAAAGAATCAAGCCATCATACTAACTATCACTACCCCTGCTAGCCATTGTACCAGAGTTCATAGTCTCTTATAGAGAGAGAGAGAGAGAATGTTATATATATAAAATATATATATATATATATACATATATATACACATATATATATCTATATATATATACAGATATATATACAGATATATATACAGATATATACATATATATACATATACTTATATATACATATATATACATATATATACATGCATAATATATATACATATACTTATACATGCTTATATTTATAATTACATATAACCATAGTACATGTATATCTCTATGGATATATACATTTTTTTTTTCTTTCTTTATATGTATGTATATATATATATATATATATATATATATATATATATATATATATATATATATATATATATATATATATATGTATATATATATATATGTATATATATATATATATATATATATATATATATATATAGTGTGTGTGTATGTGTGTGTGTGTGTGTGTGTGTGTGTGTGTGTGTGTGTGTCTGTGTACATATATTTATATAGACACATCTATATATAGATAGATAGATAAATGTGTGTGTGTATTGGGGTGTGTGTTTATGTATATACACATATATACACATATATATACATGTATATACATATGTATATACACACATATATATACAATATATATATATATATATATATATATATATATTATATATATATATATATATTATATATATATATATATATATATATTATGTCCTGGGTAAGACAATTAATTGCACCCTGGGTTTCCCTTGAACAAGGATAGCACCCTATTAGCTCCCTATGTCAGGGTTGCGGTGAAACTGTCGGCAGCAGGGCAGTGGATATCTGGTGAAAACACCTTCGGTTCTACTGATTACTGGTTCACCAAATAATATGTCTGGCGTATTACAGTGTAACTGTTTTAAAGCGGCAGAGATAGTTCCTCCTGGTTAGTTGGAGACTGCGAGTTGAGAAGGAGCCTGGGGGATTCCACTCAACTTTTATTTTCTCCTGACAAACCTCTACACCAATGATTAAATACAGAAATGATAATTCATACCACATCGCCGTCACGTGGGTTATTCAGTGGGCAACCAGGCTGACAATGTTAAATATGCATCTGGAAGACAAAGAAGATAAAGAAAACATGTCCAATTAAGAAACACATTAAAAATCGGAACGTGGAACGTAAGGAAAATGAAAGAGATGGGTAAATTACATACTGTCTGTAACGAAATGGATAGATACAACATTCAAATACTAGGAATCAGTGAGACCAATTGGAAAAGTAATGGAAGTTTCAAAACTAAAGAAAACAAGACAGTTCTTTTTTCTGGAAAAGAAGGAGGAAATTATAGTCACGGAGTTGCTATGATTCTCACGAAAAAAAAAACTGCAAATGCACTAATTGGGTACAGCCCAATAAATGATCGCATTTTAAAAGTCAGAATACAAGCAAAACCTCATAACATTAGTATTATACAATGCTACGCACCAACCAACATTGCAAGTGATGAAGAAATGGAAATTTTTTATAACACTCTCCAAGAAACTTTAGACAATCCCTAACAGAGATGTAAAAGTAATCATGGGAGACCTCAACGCCAAAGTAGGCAAAAATGATCTGAAAAATGACACCTGGGGGAAAATTCGGCCTTGGAGATATAAATGAAAGAGGTGAAGATTTTATTGAATTCTGTAGTACAAATAATCTAGTTATAGCCAATACATTGTTCCAACACCACCCAAGACACTTGTACACGTGGTTTTCACCAGACAAAAGAACACGCAACCAAATTGACTACATTGTGCTGAATCAAAAATGGAAAAGTTGCATAAAAAATGCCAAGACAAGACCTGATGCCGACTGTAACAGTGACCACCAACTACTAACTATCGACTTTCAAATAAGACTCAAAAAGATGGAGCGTCCAATACCACCTCTAAAGCTCGACTACAAAACTCTTGATAACAATTACAGAATTACAGTGCCCAAACAAATTGAAGTACTCAATCAATGTGAAGATGATAAAACACCAAATGAGTTGTGGAAAGAAGAAAAGAACTCTTGCTGAGCGCTGTTTAAGAAACTATCGCCAAAAAGAAAAAGAAAAATTCCCCCTGGATATCTGAAGAAACACTAAGTGAAATTGAAGCAAGAAGATGCCTAAAATCAAAGGGTATCAATAATCCAGTTAAAGAAGTAATTTACAAAAAAACAAAATACCAAAAAGTCAAAGATTATTGCGACAAGATAAGGAAAAATATTTAAATGAACATTGCCAGAGAATTGAAAACTGTTCTATCAATAAGACAACTAAAGAACTCTACCAAGGAGTACGAAACATCACGCGAAAATTTAAACCTACAATGGACACTATCAAAACTGAAGATGGACTTGTTTCATGTGATGGAAAAGAAGTAAAAGATAGATGAAATCAATATAGTTCAACCTATACAAAAGAATAAAGATCTAACAACAACATTAATTAGACTCAATGACAGCGAGAGAACCACTGCCACTGCGGGACGAAGTTAAAAGCCATAAAAGAGTTAAAGAATAACAGCGGAACTATCAAGAATGCTGGCGAAAGGTGTGAATACTTCTTCTACAAACTTTGTACAAAAATTTGGAATGAAAGATGGCCAGAAGACTGGGTAAATCAGTCTTTGCTCCATCCCTAAAAAAGGTGACGCACTCCAATGCAACAATAACAGGACAATTGCATTAATAAGTCACAGCAGCAAAATTTGTTGAAAAAATTGCTGAAAGAATGAAGTTGAAGTTAAGAGAGGAAGTTGCGGACGAACAATCAGGATTTTGCCCTGGAGGGGGTACTGGAAACCAGATTCTGAATCTGAAATTGATCATAGAGAGGAGCGGGGAACGTCAGAGAGACCCGTACCTGTGTTTCATCGATTACTGAAAGCTTTTGATACTGTTGATCACGATATCCTCTGGAATAACATGAACGATATGAAGTTTTCCCAAAAACATCATCCAACTAATAAAACCATGTATGACCAACAACAAGCAACTGTAGGAACCACTTATGGGTTAACAGAATGGTTCGAAGTCAAACCAAGGAGTGCGACGGGGGTTTCATTCTGTCTCCGCACCTCTTTAACATATATTCTGAAACAATATGAGAGGTGCTCTGGAGAATTTGAAAGAACTGTAGATGTTGGAGGATACAAAATATCAAATCTAAGGTACGCCGATGATATAGTTTTGATTTCCAGCAGTATCACTGAACTACAACAGCTACTAGATAAAGTTAGAGAAAGCAAGCGAAAAGGCTGGCTTTTTTCTTAATGCCAAGAAAACCAGGATCATGAAGATTCAAAGATAGCCGGCGGTGAATGATGATGAGCATGTTGCAGTCAATGGAGTGGTTGTGGAAAAAGTATGAAAGAGTTTACTTGTCTTGGAGCTGTTTTGACTAATACATATGATGATTCACCGGAGATGAAAGAGGAATTACCATTGCCGAAACGCCGCAGTTGCTCTCAATAACATCTGGAGGGACCGAAGCATTGCCTTACGGACGGGGCTGAGGTGTTGAACTCATTGGTTTTCCCAATTGCATCATGTGTTCTGAGTGTTGGGTGCTGAAGAAGATAGACAAGAAAAGATCAATAGTTTTGAAATGTGGTGTTACAGACAAGTACTACGTATTAACTGGACAGAAAAGAAAACGAATGATGAAGTGTATGTGTGTGTGCGTGTTTGTGCGCAACGTGTGTGTGTGTGGTGTGTGTGGTGTGTGTGTGTGTGTGTGTGTGTGTGGGGTGTGTGTGTGTGGCGTGTGTGTGTGCGTGTGTGTGTGCGTGTGCGTGTGCGTTTGTGAGTGTGTGTGTGTGTGTGTGTTTGTGTGTGTGTGTGGGTGCGGGTGTGTGTATTATTATTATCATTATTATAATTATTATTATTACCATTATTATTACTTTCACTGTGACTATTGTTATGACAAAAATGATATAGAGATTATATAAAGATTATAACGATAGGAATATTAAAGCAATGGTCGTAATAAAGATTTGTGGTAGACTTTATAAGACAAGAAATACAAATACCTAAATGCATCCAAATCTATTATAGTCACCCATGAAATCTATTTCCTGTTTTCTTATATTCAGAGAAAACGATTGAAATATGTTGATGGTACACCCTTATAATTATTTTTACAACATCCCACCGTCCCAGCTACAGAATGCGTGCACGAGCGCGCACACACACACACACACACACACACACACACACACACACACACACACACACACACACACAACACACACACACACACACACACACACACTGTAACAATCCCGCTCGTAGTACAGTGCAGTACAATGTAGGTTGGTAGTATATGTAAGAGGAAGTTTTAAGATGTCTAGGGGAAGCAGCGGAATAATTACAACAAGTAATGAAAGTAGCTTATATATTAGCTCATAAATTAGTACTTTCTATATATCTTGAGGTTGGTAATATTTGCAGCTTTTATTTTCTTACATTTATACTTGTATGAATCATTTATAATGCATTGTTGATTATATTCAAGATATTGCTTTTTCATTACCATTATAGATTATCTTCTCACTGCAGGTTTATTCAAATTGAACAATATTTCACACATTTAATTATTCCATTAATCATAATTTATACATAACACAACGCACAAAATTATAATGCCAATAACATCACTTACTTTCTTTTATGTTTCACCTCAAAAATGAGAAAGTATATACTTCACCAGTATACTTTAGGAGTAATGATAAGGTTCAAGATGTTCAGAAACTTTAATTTTCAAAATTAGTCCACCGTGTACCCGTGTACCTGGGAAAGTGAAGTAATGGCCGCTCAGTCGAGACTCACGTTTTCAGTCCACGTCGCCTCCCAGGTAGACTACTGCGCCCCCCGCTTCGGAACATCGGGTTCGCGAATCCTCATACTCGACGCACAATATGCACACTAGTTTCGAACACGCTTTTTTATCACTTTGGTACGCACAGGCCGTGAATTTGAGGAGAAAGTGTGTGTGTGTGTGTGTGTGTGTGTGAGTGTGGGTGTGTGTTATTATTATTATCATTATTATAATTATTATTGTTGTCATTATTATTACTTTCACTATGACTACTGTTATGACAAAAATGATATAGAGATTATATAAAGATTATAACGATAGAAATATTAAAGCAATGGTCGTAATAAAGATTTGTGGTAGACTTTATAAGACAAGAAATACAAATACCTAAATGCATCCAAATCTATTATAGTCACCCATGAAATCTATTTTCTGTTTTCTTACATTCTGAGAAAACGATTGAAATTTTTTGATGGTACACCCTTATAATTATTTTTACAACATCCCACCGTCCCAGCTACAGAATGCGTGCGCGCGCACACACACACACACATGAACGCACGCACGCACACACACACATACACAGACACACACACACACACACACACACACACACACACACACACACACACACACACACACACACACACACACACACACACACACACACACACACACACACACACAGGACAATATCTTTACCATCATATTTATTCTCATGTGATGAGAACGAATGTGATGATCTTTTCCGTAGCATTCAGTAGCCGACAATCTTGATGTCCCGGGGAGTACTCAAGTAGAAGTAGAACAAATGAGAGCTATTTAGCAGTGACACTGTTTATAATTAATTAATTAATTAAAATCATCTGCCGCGTCAACAGCTAAGGTCATTAGCGGCGAATACCTTGTTAGATAGAAATATTAAAATATTTAAAACTTAAAAATCTATCTATAAATATCTTACAAATAACAATAAATATATTAAAAATCAAAGCATAAATATTATGCTCTAAGTACATGAAATTATTTTATAAATATTATGCATAATTGTGATGAGTTTAAGCTCTTGGTTTCTTGCAAGGCACTACGAGAGTCACAATATATTACAATAGAATGGTTCGTAAGATCTCTAGTCGTCTTAACTGCTGCAAGGATGGCATGTAACTCTGCAGTGAAGATCGAGGCTGCTAGAGAAAGACTGCCAGATGCAGTCTTCCTCCTGCTCACTGCTGCAAAGACCACGCCATTTTCAGATTTCAAACCATCTCTATATGTTACATCTGATCCTTGGTACTTAGAAATGTGCTGAAGAAATCCCTCTCTGACATCTGCTTCGGATCTCTCCCCTTTCCCAATTCCGACCAAATCCAGCTCGGGGGAATTGGGGAATTCCAACAGCCAGAACTTTAGTGAGATTTAAATTAAGATCTTCCACAAGATTCCTCATTCTCTTACCATAGAATCGGCTATCCTCAAGGGGGTTGAAAACCAATCTGGATGTAGGAGATCCCGGAATCCTTTGTAGTCTCGTGTAGTAAATCAGGTTCATGAAGTCCTGGTGTAATGAAAGAGGTGATTTTTCACTCTCAGCAATCAGGGACTCCACAGGTGAAGGCCTGAAAGCCCCAGTACAGATTCTGAGAGCTTTATTACGAACCGAGTCCAACATCCGGAGAACAGTGGGAGTTGCAGATGAATAAGCCTCACATCCATAGTCAAGCTTACTACGAATAAGTGCTCGATAAAGCCGCAGAAACGTTGTGCGGTCTGCACCTCAAGATAGATGTGAAAGAATCCGCGAAATACTAAGCGCTTTTGTAGCCTACACTTTAACTGTTTGATGTGAGGCACCCATGTAAGCCTTGAGTCAAAAATTAGACCCAAGTATTTCACCTCTTGGACAAATTGCAGTGGTTTTGCGCCTAAATAGAGGGAAGGATGGAACTTTCCTCGTTTGTGGAAATGTATAGCCATGGTCTTGCTTGGGGAAAATTTGAACTACTATAATAACTACTCATGTATGTTACCCACTGTACAACCTGATTTATTACAGTCTGCATTGACCTTGCACATCCTGTAAGTTTCCTTCTAAGCAGTACAGTGTAAAGTCATCCACATACAGATTACATGAGACAGCACTTGGAACAACCTTTACAATGTCATTTATAGCAATGGCAAACAGGGTCACACTTAAGACACTCCCTTCTGGGACCCCTTCCAGCTGATCGTCCAGATTAGAGAAACTGTTTCCCACCCAAACTCTGAACTTCCTGTTAGCAAGGAAATTTTGTATGAATGTAAGTAATGCTCCTCTTAAACCAATATCATACAGTTTCATGAGTATGCCATGCTTCCAAGTAGTATCGTAAGCCTTTTCAAAGTCAAAGAAGATTGCTAACATGTGACGTCACTGTGCGAAGGAATTCTGCATAGCAGTTTCCATCCTCATAAGTGCATCTATGGTCGATCTCAATTTTCTAAACCCATATTGATATGGGGTTAGCACATTCATGTCAACCTGAAGTTTCTATTTCCTCCATCAGCTTGCAGATGCAGCTGGTGAGAGAAATTGGTCTGTAATTTCCTGGTGTGTAACATCCTTGCCAGGTTCTGGGACAGGAATGTGGATAACACTGTACCCTCCCTATAGATCCTATTGAATATGTCCAACAGGAACTTCTGGGAAGTTGTATTAACAAGACTAAGAATCGGGCACACAAGGCTGACTCATGGGCCGATGATGGCTAAAAGTAAAGCACTTTGTGAAGGATGCCAAGAACCATTAACGGTCGCACATGTAGTGGAAAAATGTGCAACATTCTCAGACCAAAGACGTATGTACTTGTCGCTCCCATGTACACTGAAAAATGTATTGGGGGAGGATTGTGACATAGAGGGCCTTATTAGTTTCCTTAGGGAGACTAATATTTTCAATAAAATGTAATTCTGCATAATATTTATGCAATAATTTTCTTAGAGCATAATATTTATGCCTGGATTTTTAATATATTTATTGTTATTTGTATGATACTTATTGATAGATTTTTAAAATTTTAGATATTTTAATATTTCTATCTAACAAGGTATTCGGTGCTAATGACCTTAGCTGTTGACGCGGCAGATAATTTTAAATAATCAATCAATGCCCTCCCAGCGCCCCCCCCCCCCAATTGACGCCCCTGATTGTCATCGATCTTTATATATCTTTATACTGTATGTTGGCATGTATCACCAGTGCCATCAGTACCACGGTACTCACTCTTTTTCCTTAAAATTGTACTGCAGCTAGCGGTAGCAAAACTACAACAGCAACATATGAATAAATTTATCTATATTATCCGTGAATGCCAGAAAAATGTCATATAGAGAAATTTAAAATATACCATAACATTTAGTCAATATAGGCTTATCATTAATCCAATAGGATTTGTTTTTATTCTATTGAATGTTATTAACCGTGCCCCCCAACCCCATCTAAAAAAAAAAAATCCCCAGCTAGTTGTGCTAACTTCCCTTTCCCCCACCCCCACCCCCACCCCCAAGTTAAAGTTGAAATGACGTCCCGAGTGCCCACGGGGAGTGTGTGTAAAACTTCGCTATCATTACTCAAGTATGAATAGATAGGTAATGTCTATGGAGCTAGTGAGATCCTAGTTGCACACTCCTTTTAGTGGGTCGTGTGGCATGGTTGTTTAGCACTGGCCTCCGGTGTCATACCCGGAGTGACCTAGGTCGAGTCCTGTTCAGGGAGGGTTGTTATTTACCTATCAGGATCTTTGTTGCAAGTTAAGATTACGAGTACAAAGGATTCATATACAATTATACAATTACTATTTATAAAGATATTGTGGAGAAAGAACACTACTTTGGTACTTTTCACTCGGTAAATACTGTGTTTGAATGAATTTCAATTGACTTCATATTCATACATACCTTCCGTTTTTGTTTTTTTGTTTTTTTTTTACATTAAACGTAAATAATGGTTATAAATGAACACTATACATTTTCACATGAAAAAGTTAATTCAAATATTTCGATAAATGAACAGCATTTATTTACAAAAAGTTTTTATAGACGGATATTTTCTCGAATGAGTGGAAACGGACATGGCTGACAAATATGAGAAACATGCATGTTGATTAGAATGAATGCCATTGATGCAATTATTTAAAAAATCACACAAATAGATTAGAAATGGGACTTTCTTTCCGTTAATTCCTGTTTAACACTGAAAAGAATCAAGTAAGATATCGAGATAATTAATGAAAAATATATTTTGGAAGTGTGCAACGTTGCGTTAATATACTTCCAATTCAGAACAGTTAATAATCCACATCGGAAGAAAATTACATAGCTATTACCTGCACTTTAAGGTTGTAGTGCCACATAGATCATTTTATAACAGTGTCGTTTGTCGATTTTTATCTCCCGTTTTCCTTTATGAACTGGAATTGATTTAATTAAAAGCATGGCAATCACCCTCACTGTAATAGTAGGGAGATATCTAATTAACATCATCAATATCTGAAGTGTAAGAGCACTCGAATCACGAAAAAAGACCCAACAATCTTACTGTTGACATGAAGATGAAAAAATGTAGGTTGCTACATAGAAAGATGATGCCAGTCTACGTTTCATTAATGACACATAAATGACACACACGCACGCATTCA
>NC_051395.1:41591920-41594420 GCF_015228065.2 Penaeus monodon | reverse complement strand
GCATGTGTGTTAAAGTGTATGTGGAGATATGTGTGTGTGTGTGTGTGTGTGTGTGTGTGTGTGTGTGTGTGTGTGTGTGTGTGTGTGTGTGTGTGTGTGTGTGTGTGTGTGTGTGTGTGTGTGTGCATATGTGTTTGTTCGTGTGTAGAATATGTATATGAGCACGTCACCTACGTCCGTAGAAGGCGCTAAGGTCACTGAGAGCATGCAGGTCCGTAAAATTTTCACCTGCGTGCGCGAACGGATATATGTCAAAAAAAATTCTGTCCTTTTTCTTCTTCTTCTTCGTTGTTACATGTTTCGAGTTATAACGCGTGTAGTAAATTTATTATTTGTCGTAGAAAACTAAATTCGGGATTATTTTTTTTAGAAGGATGGCACTGCTGATAATTCAAACATGTGATATTCGCCGATAACCGTATAAAATAAAAACAAAAAATACATACACATCTCTTTATCAATCGTAGATATTTTTTTAGTAGTTGAGCTTATTGTTAGGAGAAGGACTGCATGTAAGGAAATGAATGGCAACATTAGAGTCACCGGCGTCAGAGGTGTGCGAAATGTGTGGTTAACGAGATTCTAAATTCTAAATACTTGCTATAGTCGTGCTGGAAAGAGTAACATAATGGACAATTCTGAAATTTTGCAGATTTTTAACTGGTTAAATGTTTTCGGCCGTTGACTTTACTAGATGTAGATTGACTAAAATACATTTGTTTTTTTCCATCTTACAAAATGTGTTTGTAGATTGCAGTAAAATAAGTGTCTATTTGTAATTGGTTAAGAGACATCTTGAAAATAAATGTTTTCATAGACACTTGCAAATGAGTCATAAAATATACCCTATGGACGAACACCGAAGCTCATGAGCAAGAAAAGCAATTGATATTTAATCAAACGGACGTCAACTAATTCCTTAGTTCTGGAAGTTGTGTTAAATGAATATTCTGAGATCCAGTGAGGAAATCGAGAGCAGCTCTGGTTTAGCTTAATAATTTACCGAACGAGATGGTCCCTCTGAATGCTGTTATAAGGGATTCTCTCTCTGAAGTTCTTCGCTGAATTTGTCGATCTGGAGTCTGTTTCATCACACTAAAATTAACTTTTTATGTCTTTTGTTTTGTGTGTGGGTTTTCTCGATTTGTTAATTTAGTTACTGGATCGATGATTTATATTTTTTATTACATCGTTTGTGTATTACGCTGAAGAAAGAGGACAATTTTCTCCGTCTTCATATAATAAAATAAATAAATAAATAAATAAATAAATAAATATATATATATATATATATATATATATATATATATATATATATATATATGTAAATATATGTGTGTGTGTGTGTGTGTGTGTGTGTGTGTGTGTGTGTGTGTGTGTGTGCGTGTGTGTGTGTGTTTACATATATATATTAACGAAATATTGAAGAACTATGCTGAACGTTGTCTGAACATTCGGCTTGGTTAACGGCAACGGCACCTTCACTTAGCTGTGTTCTTCTCCTGCGGCACCACTATGCTCTGGTCTGGGCCTCCGCTAAAGGCTGTGAGGAATTAAGGATGTTTGATGGGTAATATTCCACCACACGGAAGAACTGAGAAAAGGGTAACTGTCGTTTCGTAATCTCTTGGTAAACTGGCGTGGACCGCTCTGTCGGTATTTCGACACAGGCCGGCTAGTGAAGGCCGCGAGCCAAACTGCAATCTAAGCAAGCAAGCAAGCAAGCCTAGAGCTGAAATATATTACCGAAACAAAAACTATAATATAATTACTGGTAATCTTATTACCTAGAATCTTTAAAAAGATTATTACATATCATGATAAAAACAAACTTAATTGTTAGATACAAAGATGTATTGCATAGAACAATGATGTCTCATTAAAAGTTTATAAATAATTCAGATAAACGTTCATTTGACTAACGAACATAAACATGAACCCACTCCGACACGCCAGAAACATGGAGCTCTATTTGGAAGTTATTTACGCCTTGTTGGATGAAGTTAGAGCCAAGGAGCCGTTGTGGAACATCAGGCATAAGGATTATAAAAGCAGGAATGTGAAAAGAACATTGATGGATGAAATAAGCAATGAATACCAATAGCTACGCACATCAACTCTACACAGAGAGGCATATTTCACTTCCCCTGAGCCTCACATTCAAGGTAAATCTTGAATATAAGTAAAATCTTATTTTAGTAATGGTATGCAACAGTAAGCCATATCACATCAGTGTCCGAAGGGACACGGAATGTAGTGTGACCAATCCCTCTCTATAGCTGACCAGACTTCGGAGAGCCTATGATCCTAGGACGGAATAGACTAGTGTGACCTTCGCTTAACCTCCCTTTCTTAGGAAACGAATCTGTAGATTGCAATCAAACATGTCTCTCTCTAAAAAGAATATGCAGACAAAAGCAGCACTGCCACTACAAATTAGCTTAAAAAAAAGAACATTTGTTATTGTTCGTTTTTCCCTGTGCGTTAATTCATAAGAGGG
>NC_051395.1:41560732-41566820 GCF_015228065.2 Penaeus monodon | reverse complement strand
GCGCTTTTTTTTTTTATCTTTTGTTAAGTGCGCTTATCTGTGTACGTTTGCAAGTAAACAATCCGGGTACAGATCAGCTGTGGCCGCGATCAGCTGACACGCCACATTCCCCCACGAGAGCTTTGACACGCACGCACACAGACACACACACACACACACACACACCACACCATACCCACTCACTCACTCACTCACCACTCATCACTCACTCACCACACACACACACACCACACACACAACACACACCACACCCACACAACACACCACACACACACACACGCACACACACACACACACACACACACACACACACACACACACACACACACACACACACACACACACACACACACACCAAAAAGGAACAAACAATTACTCTTCACTCGATTAGATTTGGGTCACCTGCCAAGCCAAACGCAAAAGCTATTTCTTTTCGGTCTCCTCCTCAGCATAATTGGGAGTGACACGAAGAAAGAGAGAGAGAGAGAGAGAGAGAGAGAGAGAGAGAGAGAGAGAGAGAGAGGGGGAGAGAGAGAAGAGAGAAAAGAGAAAAGAGAGGAGAGAGCGAGAGAGGGGGAGAGAGAGAGAGAGAGAAAGAGAGAGAGAGAGAAAGAGAGAGAGAGAGAGAGAGAGAGAGAGAGAGAGAACGAGAGAGGGGAGGGAGGGAAGAAGGAATTAATGGGTTGTTACTACAAATAGGAAATAGAGTAGGGGGATAAGAAGCGAGGTATGGAAAATTGCGTTTGAAGAGAGTGCAAAAAGAACCCTATACTTGGCAGGGCGTGTGCGATGGATACGTTGCATGGCGAATGAGATGCCGGGGGACCACTTAGGAGAAATTAATAGGACTTTTTTTAAAAATTAATAGCCCTTTTTTTTTATTCAGTTCTTTTTACGCCGAGAAACTGTCATTTGAGACTGTTGTTTGTCGTGTCGTTTGATCGGATGGTTGCTTTTATAATGCGGTATTGTAAAGGGAATTAGACTAATGGACAAGGGAATATCGAAGTGAAACGATACGTAAAGGAATTAAGAAAAATGTTCGATAGATAGAAATTTGAAAAATGTTGTATAGATAGAAAGTGGGGGGGGGGGGGTGTTGTGACTAACGTGGAAGGAAGTCAAAGATGATAAAAAAGGAAAGGAACATAATGAGAAGAGAAAGAGAGAAAGAAAGTAATGTGAAGATAAAAAAAAATAAAGGTGAATGACTTAGCCTAACGGAAGAAGAAGAAAAAAGAAAAGTTAAAAGAAAACGAAGGAAAAGTTGAATGATTCTATCACGAACTGCTTTAAAAAATTACGTATCGGTTCGTTAATCACGGAGTAGGAAGAAGAAAAAATGAATAAAAAGCAGAAAAGGAAATTATCATAATAAGGTATGAAGAAAGGGTCACATAAAAGTCATAATAAAACTAGCATAATAAAGGAGGTAATAAGAATAATAACTTTTGGCAGCTGTTGCACCTGAGCAATTTATGTCGATGACGCAACAGTAATGTACAATCTAGTTAAGCAAGTGATAAAATGAAGCAATTTACCAGTTGATTAATATAATAATTTGATCTATGTTATTGCTATTTTATTATTTTAAAGTTTGATTGTTAACCCATGTTATGTATTTTGGTGATAAACGTTAGAGTGTGAGAATCAAATCTTATTTTTTTAAGAGTAAAAAAAAAAGAAAAAAAAAATTAAATGAAGGGAAGTCCGGAGCAGGCCAAGAAATGCCCCGCTGGATACTGCGCATGCGCGCCCGAGGCCGTCTTCACCTTTCGGGCGGGGGGGGGGGCGGGGGGGCGGGGGGAGGCGCAGGGGTTTCAGTTTGTGTCTTGGTTTCTGCCTCTCGACTTCTCCGCCTCTTCGCCTTATGCATTTATACACTTTTCGAGCGTGTGTGTGTGTGTGTGTGTGTGTGTGTTATACACATTCATATACAGACATTCACACACACGTACACACACACACACACACACACACACACACACACACACACACACACACACACACACACACACACACACATATACATACATACACGCGCGCGCGTGCTCAGGAGAGAGAGAGAAACAGAGACAGAGAGAAAGAGAGTCAGCATCAAACCCGTGTGTGACTAAATAACGCTGCCTTTAGTCGGGACAGAAATACAACAGAGTTTACATGCAGAGGCGATGCATTTGACAATGTCTCCGGTATGCCATACCACAATATCATCAGCGGCTCTCACCTTCACTTTAAACGTCAGGAGATCTGTAAACGTGGGCGGAGGTGGGCGGGTGGGCGACAGGTGGGCAACGTGATCGAGCGAGAAAGGTTAGGGAGGGAAGGCAGTGCATGGTGGGTGCATGACCACGCCCGCCCTCGGGGGTCGCGCGCCCATCCTGCTGTTTCGATACCTTCTCTCTTTTTCAGTATACATACACACACACACACACACACATGTATATGTATATATGTATATATAGATAGATAGATAGATAGATAGATAGATAGATATTGTATATATATAAATATATATGTGTGTGTGTGTATGTATGTATGTATGTATGTATGTATGTATTATATATAAATACACACACACATATGTATATGTATATATGTATATATATATATATATAATATATATATATATATATATATATATATATATATAGAGAGAGAGAGAGAGAGAGAGAGAGAGAGAGAGAGAGAGAGAGAGAGAGACAGAGACAGAGACAGAGAGAGAGGTAGATAGATAAATAGAAAGATAGATATTGTATATATATAAATATATATATGTGTTGTGTATATGTATGTATGTATTATATATAAGTACACACACACACACACACAATATATATATATATATATATATATATATATATATATATATATATATATATATATATATATATATATACACATATTTATAATTGTATGTGTATATATACATATATGTGTGTGTGTGTGTGTGTGTGAATAGATCGGTTGATTGGTATGTGTTCCTGTTTATATGTCACTATGGCTGTGCATCGTGTGTATACGAATGCATCGTTTCTTACGTTTATCTGTTTCGGTGTTTGAAGATTTAGATGCACTTCGCCCCGAAACCCTGACTAGAAGCGAGCGCACACTTACGCAACCAGACACGACCGGTAATACATAATGGACGTTGTTGCATCTGCTTTGGCGCCGCGAATTGAAGCCTTATCGTGGTGGTTTGTTTTGCAAATGTGTTGTTTGTCATATGATACATTTTTCATTTAGGTTAGTTTCTATAAATGCGTTTCTAATCTTTATATCTTTCTCTGCAGCTTCGCGATAGAATCAATGTGAATGTGATATGTGTTGTGTTAGTTAAAAAAAATATATATATATGTACGGCGAAAGCGCCATGAAAAGGTCATGACAACAGTTTAAGCGAGACTTGACCTTTGACCTGTGGGGACAGAGGGACACATGGCAGGTGGTCAAAGTGCTTCGGTGGAGTAAGGGAACAGGCTTTGGGGAAAGACAGTGAACGAAAACGGGAAGAGAGAGAACAGAGGAGAAATACGAAGAGGCAACAAAGAACCGGCGGCATGACAACCAAGATGTTGAGTCCAGGCAACGTGTGCATTATAAGTCTCATCGTGTCCGCGGCATTCGAAGGTGAGGTGTTTGTTTGTCTGTCTGTTTGTTTTTGTTTGTCTGTCTGTTTGTTTTAGTTCTGCTTTTAACGAGTCACAGTCTAGTTAATCTCTCTTTTTTTTTCTCTCTCTAATCTTTCTTTCTCTCCCCCTTTTCTTGTCATTTTTTTTTCTTTCCTTCTTTCTTTCTCTCCCCCATTATTTGTCATTTTTCTTTTTTCTTTCTTTCTCTCTTTTCCCCCTTTTCTTGTCATTGTTTTCCTTTCTTTCTTTCTCTCAATCCCTCCTTTCTTGTCTCGTGTTTGTTTGTTTGTTTGTCTGTTTCCTAGTCTGTTGTTTGTTTCTTTGACTTGTCTTGGCTTCGAACAGGACGAGGTGAATCATTGTTTATTTTTCTTAGTTTTTTACTTTTCTTCATTGTTTTTTTCTCTCGTTTTTCTCTCGATTCTGCTTTTAAGGAGTCTTTTTCTTTGTTTTTCTTCCCCTTTTCTTGTCTTTTTTTTTTTCTTCCTTTCGCTTCCCTTTTTTTGGACTCTTCATTTCTCTCTTTCTTTCGCTCCTCCTTTTTGCCCTTTTTTCATTTCTTTCCTTCTTTCTCTCCCCCCTTTTCTTGCCCCCTATATCCCCACACCCACCCACCCACCCACCACCACCAACCCACCAACCCACCTTTCCCTTCACCCACTCGCGGGCTTGTGTTGCCTCTTCGCTTTTAACAAGTCAATTGAAGCTCCATCTCCCTCATCCCCAACGAGGGTGAGGAGGGAGGGGGAATAGGGAGGGGAAGGGGAAGGAAGAGGAGGAGCTGGAGGGGAGGAGGCGGAAAAGGAGGGGGGTAGGGAGGGAGGAGGAGGAGGAGAGGAGGAAGGAGTCTAAGGAGGAGGAGGAGGAGGAGCGAAAGGGTCATCCTTTACCTAATGACACCCTAAGCATGTATTAGCGAAGGATAAAATCAGCGAATATTACCCATAATGCCCAGGTGCGCAGCGTGTCGATCAGCGACGCAGGCGGGAAGGAGGTGGAGGCAGAAATTTGCATACTCGGGCAAGGTGTGAGTCAGGCGGCCAGGGAGAAGGTAGGGTGAGAGGGCGAAGGGGAGATCCTGGCAGGGTGAGAGGGCGAAGGGGAGACCCCGGCAGGGTGAGAGGGCGAAGGGAGATCCTGGCAGGGTGAGAGGGCGAAAGGGGAGATCCTGGCAGGGTGGAGGGCGAAAGGGAGATCTAGGGTGAGAGGGCGAAGGGGAGATCCCGGCAGGGTGGAGGGGAAGGGGAGTCCGGGAGGGTGAGAGGGCGAAAAGGGAGCCCCGGGCAGGGTGGAGGGCGAGGGGAGCCCCCCGGCGGGGTTTTGAGAGGGCGAAGGGGAGACCCGGCAGGGTGGCAAGGGGGCAGGGGAGCAGGCGGGGAGGGTGGGAAAGGCTGAAGAGAGTTGGGGCGGGGGGGGGGGGGGGGAGTGGCAGCAAGTGCAGGGTATTTAAGTCTTCATTTATGGCTTTTTTTTAGGGCCGGACGCTTGGTGCTTCTCTGGCATTTTTTTCTCTTCTCTTCCTTTCCTTCTTCTGTGTTCATTATAGTCACTTTCTCCTCTAGAATGAACCTTTTTTTATTTTATTTTCTTCTTCTTCAACTCCGTGTTCTGTTTCTGCTGATTTGATTTGTTTCAGTTTTTGTTCCTGCGAATGTATAGTTTTCTATAAATTTTTTTTTTCCCCAAAAAGCACACACCCAAATCTGTTGGGGTGTAAAATCAACATATAATATATATATATATAATTTTAATAAAAAATAAATAATATAAAAAGAGAGAAAGGGGAGAGAGAGAAAAGGAGAGAGGGAGAGAGGGGACGAAGAGAGGAGGAAAGAGGGAGAGAAGGGAGAGAAAAAGAAAAGAAGAAGTAGAACAAAAAATAATAATTTTGGGGGTGGGTGCGGGGGTGGGGGGGGTTTTGGGTTTGGGGGGGGGTGTGGGGGGGTGGGGTGGGGTGGGTGGGGGGGGTGGGGGGTGTGGGGTGGGGGGGTGGGGGTGGTTGGTGGGAGGGGTGGGGGTGAGGATATGTTAATAAAATAAAAATAAAAAATATATAATAAATTTTAAAATAATATTTTTTAATCTATTTTAACATATAAGATAAAAACATTAATTTTTTAATAACAAATTTTCATATAGATAAATAATATATATATAAATATTAAAATTTATAAATTATAATATAAATATAATAATTTCAAATAAAAACATATATGGGGATATATAGTACACACAAACCACAACACACACACACCACACACACACACACACAAAAAAACCCCAAAACACACATATATATATACAATAATATATAATAAATAATTATTTTATAATTTTAAAATTTGGTGTGTGTGTGTGTGTGTGTGGGTGTGGTGTGTGTGTTGGTGGTGTTTTGTGTGGTAATATTTGAAAACTATAAACATATTGTGCATATGAAAGTATGTAATATATATATA
>NC_051395.1:41549588-41552088 GCF_015228065.2 Penaeus monodon | reverse complement strand
CCCGTGAAGCCCAGGGGTGACGCGCGAGGGAAAAGGGTAAAGGATTAAACGCTCTCAAGGAAACTGCCAAGCGGTTCAGATACTTTGGGTCGCGGATTGGAGGGAGGGTCTTGACCTTTGGGATTTCGTCAGGCCTGGTTGACTATTAGGAGATTATCGTGTTTATTTATTTTTCTATTTTGGGTTTCGTTGGTGAGAATTTGGAATTCTATTTTCGCCTGGATAAAATGTACATTTTCTTCAAAGCAAGGGAAAACTTGTCGTATTTCCCCTAGGAATAAATACGTTTTTTGTGATTACGTTACGTTTTTTGTGATTACGTTGCTGTTGAATCCTAGGCATCGTCATTTTGTTTTCAGTTGCTCACAGTGAACGTCTGCAAAGGCTTTTATGTATGTAAAGGATTTTAAAAGAGTTTTAAACAACCACAAGAAAAGAGACCCTGAAAAAAGCAGCATTTTTACAGCCATTGTAAAACGAATAAGAGTAATGCCAGGAAACCAGTGATTATGCGTGAGTGGCCATTATCATCCCCCCGTCTCTTTAATTTCGTATTCTCGTTTGCTTCCTTTTTGTGCCTGTCTCCTGTTGTCCTGGAGTTCTGTTCTGAGCAATAGGATCTTGACAAACGACCGATGAACACGGATACTTGGTCATAAACTCTCATACTCTGTGTTTTTTTTCATTGTGTGAGTGTTTAGTAACAGCTGAACGGGAGAGGGAGAGAGGGTGGAAGAGAACAGAGAGATAAAAGGGGTGGTTAGGGAGAAAAAGAGAAAGAGAGAGGTAGAGAAAGAGACAGAGACGGACAGCGAGACAGACATCCAGAAAGAGTGACGGAAAGATATACGGACAGCGAGACAGACAGCCAGAAAGAGAGACAGACATACATACAGACAGACAGACAGACAGACAGACAGACAGACAGACAGACAGACAGACAGACAGACAGACAGACAGACAGACAGACAGACGGACAGACAGACAAACCTCACATGCACATTATCGCATCCACATAAACACACGAATCCACACGCACACAGCCCCACGTAAACACACCCAAACATGCACCAGCAAGGAATGTGGCAAGGCTGTGGCGGCATGAGAGAAAACAAAAGGAAAGGATCCCAGACAGACAGACAGACACAGAAGCAGACAGATATGGACCACTTAGAAGCTCCCCGCTACGTTATGGTGACACGATGTAACCTGACCAATCGTGTGTGTGTGTGTGTGTGTGTGTGTGTGGTATGTGTGTGTGTGTGTGTATGTGTGTGTGTGTGGTGTGT
Source organism: Penaeus monodon (assembly GCF_015228065.2). Lineage (NCBI taxonomy): Eukaryota > Metazoa > Arthropoda > Malacostraca > Decapoda > Penaeidae > Penaeus > Penaeus monodon. Next base: position 41,550,799 of record NC_051395.1, on the reverse strand, counting down.
GTGTGTGTGTGTGTGTGTGTGTGTGTGTGTGTGTGTGTGTGTGTGTGTGTGTGTGTGTGTGTTTGTGTGTGTGTGTGTGCGTGTGTGTGTGTGTGTGTGTGTTTGTGTTCGTGTCCGTGTGTGTTTAATTATTTTTAGCATGTGTGTATGTATAGATGAACAGACGGATTAGAGGTAGTATTCAGTGGTTTATATTATTATCCTCCTCTTTCTTCTCCTTCTCCTCCACTTCCATCTCCGCCATTTCCAACCCTTTCTCCTCCCCATCCGCAACCCCCTTTCTCCCCCTTCCCCATCCCTCTCTCTCCCCTTCCCATCCCCTCTCTCCTCCCCATCCTCCTCTTGCCACCCCCTCCCTCCTCTCCCCATCCCCCTCCTCCCCATCCTCCTCTCGCCACCTCCCTCCTTCCTCTCGCCACCTCCCTCCTTCCTCTCCCCATCCCCCTTCCTCCCCTCCCCATCCTCCCTTCCCCATCCTCCTCATCTCCCGACCCCGCCCCCTTCCTCCCCTCCCCATCCTCATCTCCCATTGCACGGTAGATGGGCGTGGGAGGCCGGGGTGAGGATGCAGCGCGCACACACTCCGCAGGCCGACAGGATGGAGGAACGAGGATGAAGGGACGCAGGAGGATGGCGACGAAGGAGGCATCCCTACCGCGTCAGGCAGTTGCATGTCCTTTCGGTTTCCAGGATGAACTGTTTCATCATTTTGGTCTAAAGAAGGAATGTTAATGTTGACTACGACAGTGAAATGAGAGATGCTTGCAACAGGATGCCTGTATGTGCGCAGATCATGTGTGTGCATCTCTGTCTGTGCGAGTAAGTGCGGATGTCTGCGTGCGCGAATGTGTCAAGCCTCTGACCAAACAGAGCGAGAGGGATATGCGTGTGTGTGTGTGTGTGTGATATATTATATATATATATATATATATATATATATATATATATATATATATATATATATATATACATACGTATGTATATGTATATATACGGATATATATGTATATATATATATATATATATATGTATATACGTATATGTATGTATATATAAATATATATGATATGTATATATGTAGACTCATACATGTACCTATATACATATTTACTCACACACACACACACACACACACGTGTGTGTGTGTGTGAGTGTGTGTGTGTGTGTGTGTGTGTGTGTGTGTATGTCTGTGTGTGTGAAAGAGAGAGAGA
>NC_051395.1:41537904-41549488 GCF_015228065.2 Penaeus monodon | reverse complement strand
TTTTGAAAATTTTGGTAAAAAAAAACAATAAGAAATTTAATAAAAAAATAATAACAATAACATAACTATCGATAATAATAATCACAATGATTATGATAATAATCATAACAATGAAAGGAATAGGTATGATGATAAACAAAGTAATAAAATAATATAATAATATATAAAAATAAAAACCTAATAATAAAAAAAAAATAACAAGAACAAGAACACAACAATAAAAATAAAAATAAAAAATAATATAATAAAAATGATAATAAGCAATGCAATAATAAGATAAATGATGATAAGATAATTATAATAAAAATAATGATAAAGATATTGATAATAATGGTAATGACAAAATAATAATAATAATAATATTGATTAATAATAATGATAATAATAAAAATAATAATAATATATAATAAATAATAAAAAATAATAATAATAAAAATAATAATAATAATGATAATAATGATGATGATGATAAAAATAACAATAATGTAGTAATCTAGTAGTTAGATAATAATGATAACAATAATAAAGATAATAATAAAACATAGTAATAATAATAGTAATAATAATAATCATACAACTAATAATATTAATAACAATACTAATAATAATAATAATAAAAATAAAAAAATAATAATGATAATGATAATAATGATAATTATAATAATGATAGTGATAAAGATATTGATGATAATGGTGTAATCTAGTAGATAAATAATAACTTTAAAATAATTATAAAGATAATAATAAAATAAAATGATAACAATGTTAATAACAAGGAATTGATAATAGTGACGGTAATTGCAATAAAAATAAAAAATGACGATAATGATAACTAATGCTCTTCTAGATGTTGCTATTGCTACCTCTTTTACAAAAAATAGTAGGATGATAGAAAAATAGATAAGAATAAATAATAAAGCCAACCATAACAAGAAAAGAAAAAACAGAAGAAGAATGCCAATAGAAAAGAAAGGATATGCAGAAAATAAACACATCTCTCCTGTCAGATACAACAGCTGACAGAAATGCACAAACAGGTCCCGGTTCAGCCTAACGTCGGCCCAAATTTCCGTAGCGACATAAACATATACACGTGTGCATTTAAAAGGAAAACAAATGTTGGTGAAAAGAATGTTTCACCTTTAATCATACGAAAGATTTTGATGCGACGTTTTTTCCTTTGTTAGATATGGAAAACAGAAAGAGAAATGAACACATAAAAGAGCAAATTTACATACGTCTCTATACATATATATATATGCATACATATAAATCTCTCTCTCTCCACACATATATATAATATATGCAAAATATATATAAATAAATAAAAAAAATAAATATATATATATTATATATATTATATATTATATTTTATATATATATATATATACATATGTATATATAGATATATAGATGTATATATATGTATGTTATGAATTAAAATGTATATGTACATATATACAGATATATATACATACATATATATATTATATATATATATATATAATAATATATATATATATTATATTTTATATATACATACATATATGCATATATGAAGGTGCGGTAGCCCAGTCGACTTGGGTGTGGCTGCAATCTGAGTTCGAGCTTTCGAGTCACGGCTGGTGCATTGTTTTATTGGGCAAGATCTTCATTTTTTATAGTGCTGCCGCGATGGTCCAGTGGTTAGAGCACTGGACTCCAACCCTCATGGGCCCCGGGTTCAGTTCCCTGGGCCGGGCAGCCGTAAAAATGCTTGCGCTACGACTGCTGGTTTGAGTCCGATCTCACGATGAGAAAACGACATACCGCCTTGAGAAAGCAACGCAGGTGTCGTAGGGGAAGTCACCGCCGTTTGCACAAGTGTTAAACGCCAAACCGCGGTTGATTAGGAAGGGAACCCAATCAGGCAAGGTGGAGCGACAAAAAACCTCAAAAATAAGAATTGAGAGGGCCGATTTCTTGCTGTGGAATATAGGGTGTTAAAAAAAAATGCATATGTTATATATATATATATATAAAATATATAATATATATATATATTTATATATATAATTAATATATATATATATAATATTTTTTTATATATATATTTTTATATATATAATTGTATGTTTTATATATTTTTAAATTATATATATATGTTTATATAATATATTATAATATATAATATTATATATAATATAATATATGTGTGTGTGGTGTGGTGTTGTGTGTGGTGTGTGTGTGTGGTGTTGTGTGTTGTGGTGGGGTGTGTGTTGTGTTTGTTGTGCGTGTATGTGTGTGTGTGTGTGTTGTGGTGTGTGTGTGTTTTTGTGTGTGTGTGTGTGTGTGTGTGTATGCATATACTTTAAAATATATTATATTAATATTATATATATTATATATATAATAATATAATACTTTAATTTTAAAACCCAATAAAAATTATATTTTAAATTTTAATAATATATATATATTATTATATTATATAATATATATATAATATATATATTATTCTGTGTGTGTTGTGTGTGGCTGTTGTGTGTGTGTGTGTGTGTGTGTATCTATGCTATACTTATTATTATATATATATATAAAATATATATATATATATATTATATAAAATTAATATATATATATTATTGTGGTGTTGTGTTGTGTGTGTGTGTGTGTGTGTTGTGTTGTGGGTGGGTGTGTGTGTGTGTGTGGGGTTGCAACATTCTAAATATGTATACCACACACACAACCACACACACACACACATATATATATAAAATTTTATATAATAAATTATATATATATATATATATATATATATGTAATTATAATATATATATATATATATATAAAAAATAATATATATATATATATATACATAAATTTACGCACCGACACACACACACAACACACACACCCACACCCCACACACCCACCACACAACACACACACACACCACACACACCCACACACAAACCCCACCACACACCCACCCACGCAAAAAACCACATGTATGTTTGTGTGTTATACTATAATATGTCATATATAAAATTATATATATATTATATATATATATATAATATATATTAATATAAATAATATATATTATATATAATATAATATTGTGTTGCTGTTCCTATATAGTGCGGAAAGAAAAAAGCGGAATATACAGGATAAAACCCAAAGGGTATGACCTGATTGCTTATAGAAAACACCCTTCTTGTGGCGTCAAAAAAACACGATTACTTGTTAATTCATTTTCTTCGGATTTTTTTTTTGGGAAAACCCTGAAAACACTTCCCTCCCCAGTAGATTAATGCCCCCTTGATACTTTCGAGACCCCAAGAAAATATATTTCAAAAACAAGAAAAAGAAAACTGCTGAGACCTCAGTATGGAAATCTTTCGTTTCCAAGGGACTCACCAAATTTGGGGACCCATAACGTTATGGTATCAGCTGGGGGAGGGCACACTGCTCCCCTTTTAGGGTTTTTTGTAAATATGGCCCGGGGGATTATGTTTGGGTCTTTCCCCTCGCCCTGTTTTTGATTTCACGAAAAAAAATGAAATGTGATACCCATTTTCATTCAGGTGCACCAGCTTTGAAAATGTACATAGCTCAAGTCGATGCTAAAGCCTTTCTTTCGCTTGCAACTTCGACTTTCCGAGGCATCTTCCCATCTCCGCAGATTTTGGCATTCCCTGTAATAAACGCGCGCGGAAGGAAAAGGTTTGGGAATCCGACAAAAAAGGGGGTTTTTTTACCTTTGACGGGGAAAAGGGTATGAAAGGTAAAAAAAGGGAAAGGCAGTGGAAATAATAGCCCAAGGGCGGCGTATACATACATACTCGCCTTCCCGGGGCGTTTGAGACGGATACACGGCGTTCTCAGTCAAGGCCCACCTCGACGTACCTCAGGGGAAACTAAAAAATCGGAGTGGCAGATGCTGCTCACGGGGGGAAAACGCGACGTAAACCAAATCTCGGGTTAGAGGTCACCTTCAGGGAAAACACCTCCCAAGAAAGCGTGCTTATGTGAGGGGGCCTTGGGGGCGCGTCGTGGGCGTTCATTGAGGAGTCTTTTTGCTTCGTCGAGTTGTTGGTTTTGTGTAGTTTTTGACGGTGTTATTACCGTGTCTATTCGTGACGTTTGTAAATCCAATACAAAGAAAGTAACAATAACCAAAATCCAACGTAAAAAACTACTGTAGAAATACAGCCCTCTTGTACTTTTTCCCTAAGACCTATGAAGGAAAAAAACAACAAACACAGGGTGACCCAAATCACTTACAGGTTTAGGAGGCTGGGAGTGTTGTTGGAGTCAGAACCCTATATATCCCCGGCACACCCTTCTGACCAGTTAGGGGAAAGGGGAAAAGGGGTAGACATGAAGGAGAGGGAATGGGGGATGATAGAGGATGGGGGATGGGTTTAAAACAAAGAAAAGGGGAGAGAGAGAGAGAGAATAGAGAGACACAACAACCCCACACAACCAACACACACACACCACAACACACAACACACACACACACACACACACACACACAACCCCCACCACCAGCACCAGGAGGGGAGAGCAGAGAGGAAGAGAAGAGAAGAGAGAGAGAGAGAGAGAGGAGAGAGAAGAGAGAGAGAGAAGAGAGAGAGAGAGAGAGTGTGTGTGGTGTGTGTGTGTGTGTGTGTTGTGTGGATAGATAGATACATACTCTAAGGGTACAAGTACATGATAAATAGTAAAAGATGATGATAGATATAGAGAGGGGGGTGGGTTGGAAAATGTTTTTTTCAAGGGAAGGTTGGTAAGCAAGAAGGTGACAGAAAATTTAGATATGAAGACAAAAAAGAAAAGTAGGGGGATGGGCGAGTGAGACAAAAAAAAAACAGAGAAAGCGAGATAGACATGGAGATGAAAAAGTCTGTGTCGTACAGAGAAGGCGAGGAGAAAAAAAAGACATTGGATATTCTCAAAAAAGTTCTAGTTTTTTTTAATTTTACTATTCATTCTCTATCTATTTTTTGTTGTGAAAATTTTGTTGGGGGATTTTTGGAATAATAGACAGAGAACGCACACAATTAATTTAACAAACACCTTTAGAAATTTAAAAAGGAAGCTCAAAGTACTTTTTTCATAAAGGGCAAATTTTTGTTAACATATAAATGAACAAAGCTAATAAAAATCAAACAATATTCACACGGAATTATTTCTTATAGGATGTTCTGAACGTACATTATCTAGCGTAATATTACAGTAAACTATCATATAACAGACGGAGTTAATAAACATGCTAATACACAGAGATGTAATTTTTAAACAAATGAAATAAAAATATTTCTTTATTGAATCGTATAATCAAAAGGTAACTATTACTAGTTATTTTATTATGCGATGAACGTTTTCAAATGAGACACATATATTTTTTTTATTCGTTAATTCAGAAAAACAACAACAAAAAACACTGAAACACACGCATAAGAATACGAGCTTACACAATTTTTCGTTAACGTAGCGCTCTGAAGACTGTGATCCCCCTATTGACTACTTAGTATGAGCTGCTCTATCGAAGACCAACTTAAGTGAATATAAACTGATGGCTACATATGAGCCTTAAAGACGCCGAACCAACGCGAAAAAACGGTGACCTCATATTTTCTCGATGTGTGTGTGATTATTGTTTTTTTTTTTCCTTTCAACTTTTTTTTCTTTTCTTTTTCCTTATTCTCTTTATTTTTTGTTTCTTCTTTTTATGATTATTATAACAATTAATTATTATTATTATCATTATTATTATTATTATCATTATTATTATTATTATTATTATTATTATTATTATTATTATTATTGTTATTGTTATTATTATTATCATTATTGTTGTTGTTGTTGTTATTATTATTATTTTTTATTATTATTTTTCAATTATTATTATTTTTCTTTTTTTTTCCCTTTTTTCTTCTTCACCCTTATTACTTTTCCCCACTTTTTTCTTGTTCTTGCTTTTCTTCAAATCTTCCACAAATTTTTCTTCCTTTTCTCTTTTCATCTTTTTTTTTCCCCAAAATTTTTTTTCTTCAACCCCTCTTCTTCTTCCCCCTTCTGTTTCTTCTTTTTTTACCCCTTCTTCTTCATCTATATCTTCCCCCCTCCTCCTCCTACTTTTTCTTCTATTTCTTCTTCTTCCCCTCCTCCTCCTCCTCCACTTCTTTTTCTATTTTTTCTTCTTCTTCCTCCTCCCCCTCTTCTTCTTCTTCTTCTTCTATTTCTTCCTCCTCCGCATCCTACTTTTTTCTCTTCTTCTTCTTCTTTTTTTTTTCTCCTCCTCCTCCTCCTACTTTTTTCCCTCCCCCTCCCCTACTTCTCCCCCCCCCTCCTCCTCTCCTTCCTCTTACTTCTCCTCTTCTTTTTCGCCCTCCTCCTCCTCCATCTGTTTCTTCTGGTCCTTCTCCTATTTCTTCCCTTCTGTTGTTGATGCTGCTGCTACATCCTCCAGGTGTTCATTCTCAAAGGTCCCTTTTCTCATAGAAAATAAAAAGGGGCTATTGTCCCCTTTCCCCTCAAAGAACTTTACAAATCCCGGGTCGGCCTTTTTGACTATTCTAGAGAAATTTCCCCTGCTCTCTCTCTATCTTTTTTTCGATTCATTGGTGATTTTGCCCTTTTTTACTGACGGTGATAATGATGAAATGATAATAAAAAAATAATAATATAATATAATAAAATAATAAAAATGAAATAATAGTAAAAATAATGAAATAATTAAAAATAAAAATGAAAAAAAATATAATAAGAAAAAAAATTAATAAGATAAAATGAAAATGGTTGGTAATGGAAAGATAATATATAAAGATAATGAAATGATAATGTATTAATAGGGATAATGATAATAAAAGAATAATTTTAAAGACATAAACATTAAAAATTATAAAGATAACAATGATAGTAAAAAATAATAATATATAATAATGGTAAAGTTAATATAAAAAATAATAAGATTTCTACTATTAAAAACAATAATATTGTAAAAAATGATAATAACAACAACAAGGACAAGAACAAGAACAACAACAAAACCACAATAATCATAATTATAATGATAATATAATAATAATGATATTTTAAAAAATAAAACAAAAATAACAAAAATAATGATTTATTAAAATGATGAGGTTTTATGATAAATAAATAAAGATTATGCTCTGCTGATAATAATAAACAATAATGATAATAATAATAAAAAATAAGATAATAATATAATATTTATATAATTAAAAAAAAATAATAAAAATAATAATAAAAAAAATAACAAAAATGATAGTAATAATAATAAAAGTAATGATAATAATAATGTTTTGATAAGATGATGAGATAAAAGAAATGATGATAATAATAATAATGTAAAAAGAAAGATATGATAATAATAATAATAAAAAACCCCAAAAAACAGAAAAATAGAAAATAATAATGATAATAATAAAATTTAAAAATAATGATAATTTAATGATAATAATAATAATAATAATAATAACAATAATAATAAAAATAAAATATAATAAAATAATAATATAATAATAAAATAATATTAAAAATAATAATAATAATAATAATAACAATAATAAAATAATAATATAAATAAAAATAATAACAATAATAATTTAAAAATAAAATAATAATATTAATTAATAATAAAACAAATTTAAAAATAATGAATTAATGATAATAAAAGAACATGAATAAAATTAACAAAAGAACCAAAGCAACAATTTCCCAATAAAGAAATGGTAAGCTAATGATGGAACTGATAAATTTTGAGAAAAAGCTCATAAAAATAATAACAATAATAAAGACAGTAATAAAATTATGTGATGACGATAATAATAGTAATGATAGAATTATAAAAACAATAGTACTAATAGTGATAAAAAATGTAATGATGATGATAATGATGATAATAATAACAATAAATAATTGTAATGAAAACACTTATATTAATAGTAGCAATAACAAAAAAAAAAAAAAAAAATGATGATGATAATAATAATAATAATAATAATAATAATGATAATAATAATATTATGACATAATATGAACTGTATTCATATTTACAAATGTATAAATAATGAATGAGAAAGAATAATCTTACATACAAGAGTGTAATTTAAATACATCTTTTGCATTGTGAAGGTAGTTACTATTATATTTTTACATATAAAATATACATAATAATATAAGAATAATAATAATTTTAATAATAATTTTAAAATATAATGTTAAAAAATTAATAATAATAATAATAATAATAATAATAATAATAATATAATAATAATAATAATAATATAATAATAATTATAATATAATAAATAATAATAATAAGTGATAAATGATATATATCATATCATCATCATCATATATCACATAATAATAATAAATAATATAATAATAATAATTTTGATAATATATGTTAATAATAATATAATAATAAAATATAAAATGTATATAATAATATAAAATATAATTAATAATAATAATATATAATTAATATTATTATTATTATTATTATTATTATTATTAATTATTATTATTATTATTTATTATATTATTATTATTATTATTATTATTATTATTATTATTATTAACATATTATTATCAAAATTATTATTATTATTATTATTATTATTATTATTATTATTATTATCATTTTTATCATTTTTGTATAAAAGGTATGAATGAGACTACCTTCACAATGCAAAAGATGTATTTAAATACATCTCTTGTATTGTGAAGATATTCTTTCTCATTCATACATTTCATACATTTGTAAATATGAATACAGTTCATTATTATGTTCATTATCATTATTATTATTATTATTATTATTATTATCATCATCATTTTTTTTTTTTTTTTTTGTTATTGCTACTATTAATATAAGTGTTTTCATTACAATTATTATTGTTATTATTATCATCATTATCATCATCATTATCATTATCATTATCACTATTAGTACTATTGTTATTATAATTTCTATCATTACTATTATTATCGTCATCATCATAATTATTATTACTGTCATTATTATTGTTATTATTATTTATGATGCTGTTTTCATCATAATTATCATTGTTGCCATCATTAGCATTACCATTATCATTATTGGTGCAATTGTTGTCGTTGTTCTTATTGTTAATATTACTATCATGTTCATTATTATCATTAATGTCATTATTATTACAGTTTTGTTATTATTATTATCATTAATATTATTATTATTATTATTATTATTATTATTGTTATTATTATTATTATTATTATTATCATTATTATTATTACTATTATTACTGTTGTTGTTGTTGTTATTACTATTATTATTATTACTATCATTATTGTTATTATTATTATTATTATTATTATCATTATTATTATTATTATTATTATCAATATTATCATTATTATCATTATTATTATTATTATTATCATTATTGTTATTATTATTATCAGCAGCAGCATAATCATTATTTATATTATCATCAACCTCATCATCTTCAATAATATCATTATTATTGTTATTATTGTTATTATTATTTCAAATATCATTATTATTATTATTATCATTATAATTATGATTATTGTTGTTGTTGTTGTTGTTCTTGTTCTTGTCCTTGTTGTTGTTATTATCATTATTACTAATATTATTGTTATTAATAGTAGTAATCATTATTATTAATATCATTATCATTATCATTATCTTTATTATTATTATCATTACCATTACCATTACCATTATCATTATTATCATTATTAATATTATTATCATTATTATCATTATTATCATTATTATTATTATTATTATTATTATTATTATTATTATTATTATCATTATCATCATTATCACCGTCATGTAACAAAGGCACAATCACCAATGAATCGAAAAAAAGATAGAGAGAGAGCAGAGGAATTCTCTCAGAATAGTCGAAAAGGCCAGACTCAGCAGTTGTAAAGTTCATTGACGGGGAAGGGACTGAGATCAGCTCATTGTTACTCTTCTACTGAGAGAAGGACCTTTGAGAATGAACCACCTGGAGGATGTAGCAGCAGCATCAACAACAGGAAGGGAAGAAATAGGAGAAGGACCAGAAGAAACAGATGGAGGAGGAGGAGGGCGAAATAGAAGAGGAAGAAGTAAGAGGAGGAGGAGGAGGAGGAGGAGGAGGAGAAGTAGGAGGGGAGGAGGAAGAAGAAGTAGGAGGAGGAGGAGGAAGAAGAAGAAGAAATAGAAGAAGAAGTAGGAGGAGGAGGAGGAAGATATAGATGAAGAAGAAGGGGTAAGAAATAGAAGAAACAGAAGGAGGAAGAAGAAGAGGAGGAGTTGAAGAAAATATTATGGGGAAGAAAAGAAGATGAAAAAGAGAAAAGAGAAGAATTAGTGGAAGAATTAGAAGAAAAGCAAGAACAAGAAGAAAAGTGGGGAAAAGTGGATAAGGATGAAGAAGAAAAGGAATAAAAAAAGAAAAATAATAATAATTGAAAAATAATAATAAAAAATAATAATAATAATAATAATAATAATAATAATGATAATAATAATAATAATGATAATAATAATAATTAATTGTTATAATAATCATAAAAAGAAGAAACAAAAAATAAAAGAATAAGGAAAAAGAAAAGAAAAAAAAGTTGAAAGGAAAAAAAAAACAATAATCACACACACATCGAGAAAATATGAGGTCACCGTTTTTTCGCGTTGGTTCGGCGTCTTTAAGGCTCATATGTAGCCATCAGTTTATATTCACTTAAGTTGGTCTTCGATAGAGCAGCTCATACTAAGTAGTCAATAGGGGGATCACACGTCTTCAGAGCGCTACGTTAACGAAAAATTGTGTAAGCTCGTATTCTTATGCGTGTGTTTCAGTGTTTTTTGTTTGTTGTTTTTCTGAATTAACGAATAAAAAAATATATGTGTCTCATTTGAAAACGTTTCATCGCATAATAAAATAACTAGTAATAGTTACCTTTTGATTATAACGATTCAATAAAGAAATATTTTTATTTCATTGTTTAAAAATTACATCTCTGTGTATTAGCATGTTTATTAACTCCGTCTGTTATATGATAGTTTACTGTAATTATTTACGCTAGATAATGTACGTTCAGAACATCCTATAAGAAATATTCCGTGTGAATATTTGTTGATTTTTATTAGCTTTGTCTCATGTTATATGTTAACACATTTGTCCTATCGAGAAAGTACTTTGAGCTTCCTTTTTAAATTTCTAAAGGTGAATTGTTCAATTGAATTGTGTGGCGTTCTCTGTCTATATTCCTAAATACCCCAACAGTATTTTCACACACAAAAAAATAGATAGATGAATGGAATAGTAAAATTAATTAAAACTAGAACTTGTTTGAGAATATCCAATGTGCTTTTTATCTCGCTCGACCGTCTCTGTACAGACACACCGACTCTTTCATCTCCATGTCTATCTCCGCTTTCTCTGTTGTTCTTTGTCTCACTCGCCCACTCACCCTACTTTTCTGTTTGTCTTCATATCTATAACCTTCTGTCACTTCTTGCCTTACACTTCCCCTTCGAAAAACAGTTTTCCAACCC
>NC_051395.1:41526089-41532804 GCF_015228065.2 Penaeus monodon | reverse complement strand
TTGCTTTGTATTTCAGTACATTTATTGGATAAAATTTGCACTTCATCCATAATGCATAAAACGATGACAACAACAGCATACATACAACATAACTTATGATTAACACAATGCCGTTGGCAAAATGCCGTTTTTTTTTTTTTTTTTAATATCTACATATATGCTCTCTCCTAGGGCTTAGCACAAAGGAGTCAGTTTGAATTTCCTTGAATTGCGGGGCAAAAAGTTTTCTTTTACTAGTGCTATCAATATTGATGTGTTATTTTTATACAGACTTATAAATTACCATAATGTTATTGCATTATTAATGACAATATAAAATAACATAAAATATTTTAAAAAAATCAGGGACAAAGGGTATACAGAGAGACATAATTGGCTTAGTACCAATGGAGTCAAATATGTGTAAAAACCAATGATAAAATAACTCCAAATTACATACATGCCTGTCGGTTTCGAGTGAGCAAGATAACTGATGAAACATACTAATACTTCGTGCGTGTACATGAATGGGTTCAGTGCCACGAAATTTATTCAACATGGCTTTCTCAAAAGGATTCGCCTAAATCTAGGACAATACGAAAAAACAAGCGAGGTAATTTTCAGTAGCGATTAATCCCGTCTTTTAGTACTGCCGCAACTCGAGCTGCTTGAAATTTCGGATAGGTTCTTTCTCGGATCATGGAAGATTCAAAGCAACGGCAATGAACAATGATGAGCATGTTTCAATCCAATGGAATGGTATTGTGGAAAAAGGTGAAGAGTCACTTATCTTGGAGTGTTTTAATAATACATATGAGATTCAACCGGAGATAAAAAGAAGAATTACATTGCCAAAAACGCATAGTTGCTCTCCAATAACATCTGGAAAGACCGAAGAATTACCTTACGGACAAAGCTGAGGTTATGAACTCATTAGTTTACCCAGTTGGCATCGTGTGGTTCTGGTGTGGAGTGTCTGAAGAAGATAGACAAGAAAAAGTTCAATAGTTCTGAAATGTGGTGTACAGACGAGCAGACTATGTATATAACTGGACAGGAGTAAGAAAACGAATGATTAAAAGTGCTGGAAAAATAAATTGTAAAGACCGGCTGTTGGACATCTTGACAAAGGAAAATTAAAGTTTATTGTCATGTGATGAGAAGTAAAAGTATTGAGAAAACCTTCTGACAGGGATGGTGATAGGAAAACAGAGGAAAGACGCAAACCAAGCCAGGGACTAAGCGACAACATCAAAGATATTGCGGTAGGGCTGTCGATGGTACAGGTGGAAAGAAAAGCGCAAGATCGAGTGGAGTGGGCAAAGGATGGGGGAGAGATCCACAGCTGCTCAAACATGAGAAAAACCGTTATTGATTATATATATATTTTATATAATATATATATATATATATATATATATATATTATATATATATATGAGTATTTTTTTTTTTCAACAGCCATTCATTCCCTGAAAGGACACGCCTCTCTCAGTTCAATACTGAGAGGTTATATGGCAATGCCACCCTTGCCTGATTGGATGCCCTTCCTAATAAACCGCGGTTTGTGCCACGGCGGTGACTTCCCCTGCAACACTTGCGTTTGACTTCTCAATGTCGTTTTCTAGGTTTTCTAGGCAATCGAGGTGAAGTTCATTGCCCAAGGAAACAACGCGCCGGCCGGTGACTCGAACCCTCGAACTCAGATTGCCGTCGTGACAGTCTTGAGTCCGATGCTTTAACCATTCGACCACCGCGGCTTATATACATATATAAGTATATATATGTATATATATGTATATAAGTATATATATGTATTATAGTATTAATATATAATATATATATATTATATATATTTTATATATATATAATATATAATATATATATTATATAAAATATATATTTTATGTACTTGCATATATGTATCTATCCATCTATCTATATTTAAAAATTATACATAACTATATATGTGTGTGTGTGTGTGTGTGTATGTGTATGTATGCATGCATGTATATATGTATGTATGTATTTATAAACACACTGACATACATATATATATATGCATATATAGATATATATATATATATATATTTTATATATATATATATATATATATATATATATGTATATTTAAACACACACACACACACTCATACCACACAACCACACACCACACACACCACACCACACACACACACACACACACACACACACACACACACACCACACACACACACACAACCATATATATATAATATTGCTACCCCCGTGGGTCTTTGTCTCTGTGAGAAAAATGTGTTAACATGAAAGGATGACCTGGGCATGTGTTACATGAAGGGACCTGGGCAAACTTGATTCAACTGGCCGTGAGCGGAGGAGCGGGGGAACAAGCCGGAGACGCAGTTGGGTGCTTTCTCCTGTGAAGACCTGTGTGTGCCCTTGTGACCTAGATAAACCTGGTGTTGCCCTGTTATAAGCTGTATTGTGCTGTGTGACATGCTGGTTTCCCCTGTTTGGCCTATAGAAAAGTGTACGGGTAAAAAATTTTGTGTAAATAAAGGAAAAACTGTCATTTTGTGTTTACTTCGTGCCCTGCCTCGCCACTTGGCGTTTCCTCTCCTGGTTTTTCTGGGACGCTGTGGTGTTCGGTGCCTCTTGGGGGCTGTGCAGTGTTCACGACCCTGTGGATAGCACGCCGTCTGCCTACCTGCCTTGTGTTGGTGGCAGAGAGACGAGGCGGTCGGCGTAACAATTGGGTTTCGGAGTGGGATTTGTGTTTTTGATCAGTGAGCCGCGCCGATTTATCATGGGGTCCAAAGATGGCGGCAGCCATGAGGGAGAAGAGGCTTTGACTGAGGCAGGCACGAGTGAGGTGAAGCCGAGCCAGATGGACCTGATCACTGCCATGCTGGCCGGGTTATGAGGGAGGAAAGGGCACAAAGGGCAGAAGAGCAGGCACAGAGGGCACGCGAGGCGCACCATCTCGTCGAGATGCAGGCAAGGAAGGCAGAGGAACAGTTTGCCAACTTGTTGAGGTGCTACAGAGCAATCTCGCATCTTTTGAAGATGGAAACTCAGCAGTAAACCGACAAGGCCTGCAACAGCGTGAAAGAGTGACTGAGGGAGGAGGTGCAGACTCTGAAGGGCGAGGTTCGGACCTGAGGGAGGAAGTGAAGGCGGAAAGGCGGCGTCATGAGGTAGTAACGTTGCAAGCAGAGAAGGCAGACGAGGTTCTGGCAACAGATGCCAGGTGTCGTTTTTACTGGGGTCTGCCTGGGGTCGGGTGGCAGGAAACCCCCGGGCCTCACAGCGTCGTGTCGCAGCCAGGGGCCCGCTGCAGAAGGCTGGGGACCCTCGGAACCGCTCCCTTGGGTATAGGTGGCGGCAAACTCGGACCCGGTCACCCGCCTCGTTGCCTCCCTCACCCCCTTTTCCTCCCCCTCAGGTTGTTAGTTCAGGGCACGCGTTCTCCACCCTGCAGCCCCTCGGCCTCCAGACTTCTGTGAGGCGTAAGCCAGCTGAGTCCGAGGGGAAAGGTGGCCTGGGAGGCATATGTCGCCCCATTTGAAATGCTGGCATCTGCCCAGGGCTGGAGCCAGGAAGAGAAGGCCCTGCAGCTGGTAGCAGCGCTAAGGGGCCTCGCGGTGGAAGTGTTTGGGGCATCTGCCGGCATCCCAACATGCCTCTTACCACCAGCGTGGTAAGGCTTTGAAACGCCGTTTCGGGCACCACCACCGGGCCGAGGTATATCGGGCCCACTTGAAGAAGCGGAACTCGTGAGCTTGGCGAGACACTGTCCCAGCTGGCGCAGGATGTGGAGGCGCTGGTAAGGAGGTCGACCCTGCGGCTGCAGAAGAATGATCGTGGTCCTGGCCCGTGATTTCTTTGTTGACGCTTTACAGGACCAGCACTGAAAATCTACGTCAAGCAGGCACACCCTGAGGACCTGCAGTGGCGCTGGCGAGGGCCTGGAGTTCGAGGCCTCCCTGAAGGCAACGAGTGGCCCTAGGGCCAGCTGCTCAGCCCCGCCGTGACCTCCGGGGCGGAAGGTTTAAAGTGGAGAAAATAGCATTGAGGAAGGTGAGCCCGAAAAATTTCCAAGGCTTGTGTTGGGGCTGCGGAGAGGTAGGGCACAGACGTAGCCAGTGTCCGAGGGAGCGGAGAACACGTCCTCTCAACCGGACGGATTCTGATGCCTTCCAGCAGTGCTGCAAGGACTGTGGCAGGTATGGTCACCATCCGACGCATGCCCCAAAAGCTAAGGAATGGTACAGGCGGAAAAGGCTGGAGAAGGGGGCCCGAAACCCAGCCGTCCTGGGTTCCCGGGCCTCGACTTGGGTAAGCTGCCGTCGAACCAGCACGATGCAGGTGGGAGGGCTTTAATAGATGGGATGCCATGCCGCCAGACAGTGGGTACTGGGGCTGAGAAGACCCTAGTGCGGCCTGATATGTTGGCCACTATGCGACTTCCAAAACGCACCCCAGAGACTGTTGGTGTCACGGGGCATTGTGTGCAGCTCAAGGGGCCAGTGGAGGCTCGTAATGGCGTGGGCAGCACGGTGCAGCGGCTGCCGGTGTATGTGGCCGATCTGGACGAGCACTGCTTGCTGGGCCTTGACTACCTGACGCAGAGTAAGGCGTGTGTCAACCTTGGACGGAAGCTGGTGAGGGTGCACGGTGAAGATGTGCCCTTGCTTCCAGAGGTTGGCTGTGCAGAGGTAGTTACGGCTGAGCGACTGCAACTTGCCCCCAGGACAGAGTCTAGAATCCGGTGTCGACTGTCAAGAGTGATGCGTGGAGTAGAGGGTCTTGTGGAGCCCATCCAAAACCTGCAGCTGGCTGATGGCGTAGCGGTTGGGCGGAGCCTTGTTGGACCAGGGGAGGGGTTAGTTACAGTGTTGGTAGCCAACTTCTCCGATAAGGCCCAGAAGGTGCCAGCTGGTGCAAAGCTGGGCACTTGTGAGGAAGTGGAGCGTCCAGAAGAGTTGTCGGGGACCGAGGAGTTGGTTGGTGTGGGGCCGTTGCCTGACTTCCTCGAGGACTTGGCGCACTGGCTGTGGCGTTACCATGGGCCAGGAAGATACTCCTGGGGCCAGGAAGATACTCCTGGGGCCATGGTGAAAAAGAAGATGACGTTAGCCCCAGTAGCGGCGATGAGGACGTGGCAGACGCTGACCGAGATGAGGACGAGCATTTGGACGGTGAGGGCGATGCAACAGACGTCAGTGGTGACCATGGTCTTGGGGCAGGAGATACCAGGTCTTGGGGCAGGAGATACCCCTCTGGGTGCCACTGCCAAACTACCGCCGCCCACACCTCCTCCAGATCGACCCCAGTGAGAGCGAAGAAAGCCGCGCTGGATGAAAGATTTTTGTGTTTCTGAGAACTGATTTTATTTAAATTTTCTGTAGTTTGTTTCAGGTTTAGATATGTCAGAGCAGACGGGTCGTCTGCTTGATAGGGGGGGATAGTGCTACGCCAGTGGGTCTTTGTATCTGTGCGAAACATGTGTTAACATGAAAAAGGGTGACCTGGGCATGTGTTTTAAAATGGGAAAGGGGGCCCGGGCAAACTTGACGCAACTGGCCGTGAGCGGAGGAGCGGAGGAACAAGCCGGGAGACGCGGTTGAGTGCTGCT
This sequence comes from Penaeus monodon, assembly GCF_015228065.2. Taxonomy (NCBI): domain Eukaryota; kingdom Metazoa; phylum Arthropoda; class Malacostraca; order Decapoda; family Penaeidae; genus Penaeus; species Penaeus monodon. The sequence continues at coordinate 41,527,188 of NC_051395.1, read as the reverse complement.
CCTGTGAAGACCTCGTGTGTACCCTTGTGACCTGATAAACATTGTGTTGCCCTGTTATAAGCTGTATGTGCTGTGTGACATGCTGGTTTCCCCCCGTATTTTGCCTATAGAAAGTGTAGGGTAAATAACTTTTGTAAATAAAGGAAAGACTGTCATTTTGTGTTTATTCGTGCCTTGCCTCGCACTTGGCGTTTTTCCCCTCCTGGTGTTCTGGGACGCTGTGGTGTTCGGTGCCTCTTGGAGCTGTTCAGTGTTCACGACCCTGTGGATAGCACGCCGTCTGCCTAGCCTGCCTTGTGGTGGTGGCAGAGAGACGAGGCGGACCGGCGTAACAATATATATATATATCCCTTTCGCGCCTGGCGGGAGGTCAGGTTCCCGCTTAACATTTAGTACCATAGCTATTTACTACTGATGATGGGAGAGGCGAAGAGACTGTCGGGAACCTCATTACACTCCTCCAAGGGATCAACCAGATTGTGAATCTGGCAACATTTGCTGCCCGGCGTGACAAAACAATCAAGCAGACGATTTTTTTTTTCAGTGAAGGTCCCACCAGAAATTTATGCTACATTTCCAGCCCAATTTCTCTCATATATCGGTAAGTTGTGCTGTGTTTTTTGTCAGTTTATTATTTAGTGAGTCAAGAACACCCAGAGTTATTAAAAGTATACAAAGCAGTGAACACTTTTATGATATATAGCTAAATGTATTCAAGTTCCCGACAGGGAGATAGTTGCCAATTAGGGATTTAGTCATTTTCAGATTGTTGATTATATATATAGAAAAGGTGTATTCACATCATTTATTGTTTATCATCTTTTACGATATTTGAAAAAAAATAATTTACAACCACTGATGAATATTTTTTTTTTCTTCGGTAATGAAATTGTACTACAGTTATCCATAGACTTTGAAATAGAAAATAAGTATTGAGAAACGATTACAGAAAATTAATTTCAGCACTGACTGATAAAGTTTTCCGGGCCGAAAAATAAGTGGCGGTAGGCCAATTCATTATTGCCATAGCACATTGTGTTGCCAATATATATTGTTATTATTATTATTTTTTTTACTTCAGATACCAGCATGGCAGCAA
>NC_051395.1:41508589-41511089 GCF_015228065.2 Penaeus monodon | reverse complement strand
GTGTCTGCTACTGATTCAGTGATTATTCCTATGACCTTTTCAATCATGTCACAAACAACATCAATGTTTTCCTCACAAACTGACGTTGATGGCCTGCCACTGCGGGTTCATCTTCAATTTCGTTTCTACCACTTCTGAACCGACTTATCCATTTGTAGGTTATTGATTTTTTTGAGGCATTGTCACCATAAACTTGCTCCAGAGCGTCAGAGATTTGCCTATTCACCCAACCGAGTTTCACCATAAATTTAATGTTTACCCTGGTCTCGATTTTTATTTCATGTTGCCTGAATGGTGCTTGACTTCCAACTGGCGGCAATGCGTTATTACCTACATTTGAGGGTTCATGTTTGAACACGTTAGAACACGTTGATATAAGAATGTTGAGTTAAAATCAAGATCCTTCCATATGATTTTTCATCATGGACTTTTTCCACGAACTTTCTGAAGCCCCCTAGTATTCATGGCTATATTGATTATAATGATAACAGGATAACAGTGAGGATAATAACCAAACTAGTTATAGTGACAGTAATAATGACGATACTACTACTATTACTACTACTACTAATGATGATGATGATGATTATAATAATAATAATAATGATAATAATGATAACAATTACAATAATGAGGATAATAATACCAATGACTATAACAATAACAATAAGGATAATAATAACAATTAAATAACAACAGCAACAACAATAATTGCAACAACAAAACAACAACAGTAATAATAATAATAATAATAATAATAATAATAATAATAATAGCAGTAATAATAATAATGAATAATACTTATAAAATAATAATGATAAAAGTAGTAATAATAATTATGATAGTTATAGTAAGAAGAATAATTGAAATAATAAAAGAATAATGATATCTATATTGGTAATGATAGTAATGATAATAATGATAACTACAATAACAATGATAATTAGGATAATAATAGTAATAATAATAATAAGAAAATAATGATGACAATGATGATGACAACAATAATAATAATGGTAATAGTGATGATAATAAATAAAATGGTAATGATAATAACAAAAATGATAATGATGATAATAATAATAATAATGATAATAACAATGATAATAATGATAATAATAATAAAAAAATGATAATGATAATGATAATAAAATAATGGTAATGATAATGATAATAATAATAATAATGATAATAAAATGGGAATCATGATAACGACAAGAGTAAATATGATAATAATGAAAATAGTAATGATAAAAAATGATCACAGTGACAGTAATAATAGCAATAATAATGATACTGATAACATTGATAATATTGATAATAATAATAATAACAATGATAACAATGATGATGATGGTGATGATGATGATGATGATGATGATGATGATGATGATGATGATGATGATGATGATGATGATGATGATGATGATGATGATGATGACGATGACGATGATGATGATAATAATAATAACAGTAATAACAACAACAAAATAATAACAAAATAAAAAAAAAATGATTATACTAATGATATTAACGATGGTAATGATAATAGTAATAACAATAGTGAAGATGAAAATAATAATAATAATAACAACAATGACAACAACAATAGTGATAATAATGATAATGATAATAATAATAGTGATAATGGTAATAATAATAACAATGATCTTAATAATAATAATAATAATACTGATAATGCTAATGCTAATGATAATAATAATATTGATATAACGATAATAACAATTATGATAATGCTAATAACAATAATGCTAATAATAATATCGATAATAATAATGATAAATAATAACAATTATCTTATAATAATTATTAACAACAATAATGATAATAATAGTAATAACAATCACAATAACAACGATAATAATGATGACAATAAAAAAAACAAGAGCAACAACAATACTACTACTACTACTACTACTAGTAATGTGATAGTAATAGAAATAACAATAATGATAATAGTAATGAAAATAATAATGATAATATCAATATAGTAATAAAAATGAGGATGAAAATGATAATAATAATAAAAGTATTGATGATAAAAAATAATAGTAAAAATAATAATAATAATGATGATGATGATGATGATGATGATGATGATGATGATGATGATGATGATGATGATGATGATGATGATGATGATGATGATGAAGATGATGATGATGATGATGATGATGATATAATAATAATAACAATAATAACAAAACAACAACATCAACAACTGCAACAATAAAAGATAATAATAATGCTAATGATGAGAATAAAATAAGAATAATGGTAATAATAATGATGACAATGATAATGATATCGATACAATAATGATAATAATGTCAATAATGATAATTATGATAAAATTAATGATGATGATGATGATGATGATGATGATGATGATGATGATGATGATGATGATGATGATGATGATGATGATGATGATGATGATGATGATGATGATAATAATAATAATAATAATAACAATAAA
>NC_051395.1:41486089-41488589 GCF_015228065.2 Penaeus monodon | reverse complement strand
TCTTAAAATACTATGGGTGATTCGAGAAAAAATCAAGCTAATTATCGGTGCGAGTTGGTTTACGGTAAGCAGAAAATTTAAGCGAGCCATTTACATTGCATTAAAAAACGCCGAGAAAAAAACTAATTTACCAAAATCCTATTCTTCTTTAAAATTGGTAGTACGAGCGAGGTTGTTAAGTCTTCTGAAAAATCAAAATATGAACGGTCCACTTGCCACATAGAAAAACATAACGAAACCAATCGTGTGAAGAGGGAGAATAGACGGAAGTTCAGATTCAAACATCTCCATGTATAAATTCGCAAGAATCGGGTTTGGGCTACATCCCATCGCGATACCGTTAATCTGCTTATAAAAGTCGCCTTCAAAAGTAGACATTTTTCGTGACACACAGACGAATCAGATCAATTAAGCAATTGACCGGAATACGGGTCAACTCATGAAATTAAAAATGTTTTCTTAGGCGCCGAGTCGGTAAACCGAGGTCTTTCTGAAGGCGATGCTGGATGGTCCTGATGAATAAGTCCTTGAGGAGTTCTGGATGCTTGTTCTTAGGAGTGGATGTTGTTATAGTAAGTTAAGACATCACCTTAGACTTGAGTATCGTTTCCATCCTTGGCAAAATCTTCCCTGGTGCTCCAGAGCCATGTACTCTCCGAGTGCTAATGTAGCAGCACCTTTTTCGTTATTGCCTGTCTTCATGCCTTCATATCTGCAGATACGCGCATTAGAGACATTCAATCTTCTAAAAACGTGAAATAACTTATTTACTCGTGTTATATCAGTTTATTTCAGCCCATTCTGTTAGTCTGAGCTGGAATTACAAGCTGTCAAACTTGGCATACTACTGAGGAAATTCTGACAAGAAGATATATGTTTAATCATTCATCTATCGTAAACAATCGCTCGTTGGCGTAAAATAAACTTTTATTAATATGCCAAGACCACTGGATGGTCATACACGCAACACAAAACTTCGTTCGCAAAGAATTTCCTGACGCTCTTCGAGCCCAATCAACGCTGGTGGCAAGATTACAATGCCATGGCCACTGTAATAAAAGTTCATCTATTGTCTTTACACATAGATGGCTCTGCAAGTGCTAAGTCACAAATGAGTCAGTTATTAGTCTTACTTATATTACCTATTTACCCTTTTCCTTGATATATTGAAAGTTTAATTTGTATTATTTTATTGCCTTTAATGTTATTAACTTTTTAATAACAATTTTATAAACTTCATATCAATAAGGATAATAACAAAATCAATATCAATAGTATTAGAAAGAAAAAAACATTTTCCCGCAATTTCAAGGAATAAGCAAATCAGGAGCGCTCACAAGGGTCCACTGAGGCCTTATTTCCGGTGACAAAAAACTGTCTTACATACTAGAAACCAAGTGTCTAGAAACCAAGTGTCTAGAAACCAAGTGTCTAGAAACCAAGTGTCTAGAAACCAAGTGTCTAGAAACTAAGTGTCTAGAAACTAAGTGTCTAGAAACTAAGTGTCTAGAAACCAAGTGTCTAGAAACTAAGTGTCTAGAAGCCAAGTGTCTAGAAACTAAGTGTCTAGAAACAAGTGTCTAGAAACCAAGTGTCTAGAAACTAAGTGTCTAGAAACCAAGTGTCTAGAAACCAAGTGTCTAGAAACTAAGTGTCTAGAAACCAAGTGTCTAGAAACCAAGTGTCTAGAAGCCAAGTGTCTAGAAACTAAGTGTCTAGAAACTAAGTGTCTAGAAACTAAGTGTCTAGAAACCAAGTGTCTAGAAACTAAGTGTCTAGAAGCCAAGTGTCTAGAAACTAAGTGTCTAGAAACTAAGTGTCTAGAAGCCAAGTGTCTAGAAACTAAGTGTCTAGAAACCAAGTGTCTAGAAACTAAGTGTCTAGAAGCCAAGTGTCTAGAAACTAAATGTCTAGAAACTAAGTGTCTAGAAGCCAAGTGTCTAGAAACCAAGTGTCTAGAAGCCAAGTGTCTAGAAGCCAAGTGTCTAGAAGCCAAGTGTCTAGAAGCCAAGTGTCTAGAAGCCAAGTGTCTAAAAGCCAAGTGTCTAGAAGCCAAGTGTCTAGAAGCCAAGTGTCTAGAAGCCAAGTGTCTAGAAACTAAGTGTCTAGAAACTAAGTGTCTAGAAACAAAGTGTCGTCATGGAATACTCTTGGAGGCATGAACATGCCCAAGGCTAAAGCATAAATGATATAATAAAAACACTAATTACTATTGTTACCTGTGCATGACGATGACATGTGTTAATCAAAAGCGTAGGCATATGAAAGATAAACCTGAGTTTCGCTAATCTTGGTCAAGGTCTTAGATTTTCAAGATAAATATTTTGTTGCTAGAACATGACGACCTAGTGAAATGTTCATATGTTTTTCCATATTGTCTAAGTATTGAGAAATATTTCTTAGGATCACGTTATGGTCATAGCTGTAGAAATATCTTATATTATATTACATTATATATCCCCATAATAATTGGAAAATGAAAAGAAAACATGCATATGTG
>NC_051395.1:41476089-41481089 GCF_015228065.2 Penaeus monodon | reverse complement strand
GAACCATTGCTTCGGTGTGCCGTCTCTCCATGCTGATTTTCACGGAGCCCGCTCATCACCGATTCCCGTTTTCTGTTAAGTATCGTTTCTTTACCTATATCCTTTGCAAGTCGAGGACGACTAGAGTAGCGTGGAAGAGCGATGTGAATATATATACATACTGATAAAAATAAATACTTTTCCTATATATAGAGATATACTACCAATAATCTCTTACAATCAAATTGCAGTGCTGACCTAACTCCAGAGCTCACCCCACCTGGAAAGGCCGGCCGTATCAGAAAATCCCACCAACGGCTGGCTGGACGCACAAGGCCTATTTCTTATGACCCCCTTGGAATATAAGCCGAATATTTTGCCTGTAGAAATACACAGTATCCGTGCCTCCTCCAGTAACTTACCTCTCGGTGTCTCTAGCTTATGATTGTAACTGTGTGACATACCTATACTCTATTGCCTTGTTATATTCTGTGTGTTCTGTGTTCTAACTTTGTATTTTGTATATATGTTGACTATATTAGAGAGTCATAGAATATATTATGTATCGTGATTCATTCGTCTGGAATTTATACTGTATGGATGGGTTGTGCATTTTTTGTCTTAACACACCCATCACAATTAATAATAATAATAATAATAATATTATTATTATTATTATTATTATTATCATTATTATTAATCATCATCATTATCATCATCATCATCATCATTATCATCATTATCATCATTATCATCATCATCATCATCATCATCATCATCATCATCATTATAATCATCATCATCATCATCATCATCATCATCATCATCATCATCATCATCATCATCATCATCATCATCATCATCATCATTATAATCATCATCATCATCATTATTATTTTGATTATTATTATTATTATTATTATTATTATTATTATTATTATTATTATTATTATTATTATTATTATTATTATTATTATTATTATTATCATATTATTATTATTATCATTATTATTACTATTATTATTATCATTATCATTATCATTATCATTATCATTATATTATTATTATTATCATTATTATTATTATTATTATTTTTTTATTATCATGATCATGATCATGATCATCTTCATCATTATCATTTTTGTCATTATCATCATTATTATTAGCATTGTTTATTATTATTATTATTATTATGGGATTTTAAGCATTTTTGCACTGGCTGTTCTTATTGCCGTTTTTCTTCCTGTTAGGCGAGTCATAGCAAATGACTAAAGGCTAACAGTTGTCCTTCTCCTTTAAAGTTCTAGCACTTTTCTCAGTATTCTTGCCGTCCCCAATAAAGCAGTCTTCTGCAGTACTCCAACCCCAGGCCCAATGTCCATATTTTCAATTCAACATTCAAGATCTTTTGTAACGCTTCCGAGGGCACCAATCACTACTGGAACAACTTTTGCACATCGCAGTTCCCACAACCTTTTTATTTCCCTTTTCAGATCTTGGTACTTTTCTACCTTCTCTAACTCTTTTTCTGCAATCCTCGTATTTGCAGGTACGGCAATGTCAACTATTAGAGCCTCTTTCTTTTCCTTATGAATTACTATAACATCTGGTCTTCTTGCCTGAATGACGTTATCACATTGTACATTGATATCCCACAGAATTTTCGCGGCCTCGTTCTCAACAACACCCTCTGGGGTGTGTTCATACCACTTATCTGAATGCTCAAGCCCATGTTTCCTACACAAATCCCAGTGTACTTTCTTTGCCACGTTTTCGTGACGTCTTTTGTACTCTTTCTGGGCTAATTTCTCGCACTCTGAAACAATATGCTGTATGCTTTCACCTCGTTTACCACACATTCTACACAGTGGACTGTCGCTGCTCTTATCTATATAATGCTTCACGTAGTTGGTCCTTATTGCTTGCTCTTGTGCAGCACATAGGAGAGCTTCCGTTTCAACCTTCAAATCACTCCTTGACAGCCATTCCCAAGATTTAACCCTGTCTACCTTTTCTGGCATCTCTCTAACGAATTGCCCATGCATTGCCTTTCCTGTCCATTTTTGTTTGAGTTCTGCCTTTCTCCTTTTGAATTCTTCCTTCTCCATTGTTTCCTCTGTCTGTATGGTTCCTGATGCACACACACCTCTTATCAACAACTCTTCTGAGTTTGCCACATAAAAACCTAAGCTGTTTTCTTCTCCTTTTACACATTGTTCCACACTGATAAGGCCACGACCTCCTTCCTTCCTTTTCATATATAGTCTGTCTACATCACTCTTTGGGTGCATGGCACCATACATTGTCAGTTTTTTTCTTGTCTTTCTGTCGATACTTTTCAGTTCACTCTCTCTTCAGCTTAATATTCCTGCTCCATATCTGAATATTGCTACTGCCCAGGTATTAATTGCAGTTACCTTGTTTCTTCCATTCAACTTTGGACTTTGGACGCTTATACTCCTTTATTGTTTTCTCTTTCATTTCATTCTCCTTCACCTTATCTATTCCACAATACCCAGATAAGAATATCCTTCTTGTTCAACTTCTTTTATTATCTCATCATTCGGTAATTCTATGCCCTCACATCTTACAATCTTCCCTCTTTTTAGGACTAGAACCCCACATTTCTTGATTCCAAATTCCATGCCTATATCAGTACTAAAAATGTGAGTAGTCTGTATTAGGGAGTCTATCTGTTCTTCACTCTTGGAATATAGTTTTAAATCATCCATAAAGAGTAGGTGATTAAGTTTATACTCCTTTTTCCCCCACTCATAGCATACATTTACCTTTCTGAGTAATGACGATAATGGTATCATGCTCAAGACAAATAACAATGGTGACAAACTATCCCCTTGGAATATCCCTCTTTTTATTATTATTATTATTATTATTATTAATATCATTGTTTTTGTTATTATTGTTATTAATCATCATCATAAACATTATCCATGTTAGTGCCTTCAATTTGAGCTACAGGTCAAAGAAGATAGAATGAACACCAATAAGAATGAATAAATAACTATATAAATAATTTAATGACGATAGATATATGCAGTAAATAAAGCACTAGGATCTACATACATTCAACGCCATTGACAATTCATAAATAGATGCAGAAGTAGAATGCTTTGTTCAGATAATTCAAATAGGGTTTATAAGTTCCCAGGAATGTTCTCATACTGTTCTACGTCAGCCCCTTGGTTCCGCTCCCTAAATGTGCCCGTATATGTGAGGGACGCCAGGAATGTAGGGATAGGCGTGTCTGCTTTCAAGTAAACGCTGGAAAGGGTGATGGGAGATGTAATATAAGCAGATATTCTCAGGTTACTAACAATTATGGATAAAATATAAATAGGTAAATCAAATTTGCATTGTCATTACATATTTTTAGATATTATATTATAATGTGCAATTGCTTTTTATTCTGTCTCATCACGCAGAAAAAAAAGTTTTTTGTTTTACATTAAATGTGACGACATTAGCAGATCTTTTTTGAAGAATTGTTTAATGGAACAGAAAAAATAACGCGGAAGTGTGAGCCAAAAAATTGAAGCAAAATAAATTAGATGAAGAAACTGACACACTGATAAACAAACAGAATGTTATGAGAGCGGATGACCAGGGGAAAAAAATGACATAGTTAAAATGATTTAATAAGAAGATATATATTATCTAATTAAACAAAGGAGCAGGACAAGGTAACACTCAAGAATAAGATTTACTCAAAGTGGATCTTAACACGAGATCTACAAGGTGATGCGATTGGACCATAAAACAAGTTCCACCGCCGAAGCAAGGAGACAGAGGGGCGCACTTGCCATCCAAAGCCTCGCGGTCGATTCCCATGCTGGACCACGGTTGAGGTTATAGGGGTTATATAAGCAGGCAAAGGCGGCACTGGCACTCTCAAGAACCGTATGGGACACAGGGATTCAAGACGTGAAATAGAAAAAAAAGAACTACTGAGGTCATTAATGTTGCATATGTAGAGGCCAGTTCAGTAAATAGAATACCAGGGATGAAATAAATGAGAACGTTAGATGAAAATAAAAAAAGGTCAAATGAAAAAGTAAAAACGAATTATAAGGAGATGAAATTCAGAGAAGAAAGGAAAAAAGATTTTTACAGAATCGGGAAATTTAATAAACAGTGTGATGAACAGCCAACGAGGAATAAGAAGAATTGTGATAAATAAATACATATCTACAAAGCCTAATACTAGAAATGATATTGCTTGAAAGGTAAGGAGTCCAGAGAGAGGAAGAGTATGAAAAAGAAATATAAGAAAAAGAAGAAAAAGAAGAAGAGCAGCAACAGCAAAACGCACAGGCTGGTTTAGTTGGAATTCAAAATTTCTGATAGAAAACGCTCCCTGCAGAGCCAGAAAAGGGTAGAAGATTACGAACAAAACGAGAATTAATAACCACAGGAAGAACTGTATAACTACCAATGTTGAGAGATCTGTCAGTAAAGGGAGATTGCATGCCAGTCATTTACTTGAATACTTCATGCAACCAGTTCCTGTTTATTGACAAACAAATTGGAAAATCATACATACGTGATGCAGTCGTCCGATGGGAATATGTAAGAACATGCTTGTAATAGGAAACCAGCTCCTCGGTTACAGTAGCATCATAGATAGAATGAAGGTTTGTATAAAACTAGAGCAGTAACCTATCGTGGTTATCAGGAAACCTATTTTTAGGGCCATTTCGAAAATAGGATGGAGAGATCCCAGTTAAATTGTTTCGGGGAGGTAAGTCATCAGTAGCAACGTGGGAAACTAGGCTAGAAGTCAGTTATTAATTTAGTGTAAACTAGTCAAGACAGGGTTTTCACGTGGGAATAGAAATGTCAGTGAAGATACCACTCGAAAGAACCGGGGAGTAGTATAAACTAAAATAATATCAATTGGGGATTTATGATACCATGAACTACTAATGGTTAATGGTTAAATGTTGTAAGCAGGTTCTAAGCATGGGAGTTTATTTTGAGTGGAGAATGATGTTAAATTCATA
>NC_051395.1:41463589-41471089 GCF_015228065.2 Penaeus monodon | reverse complement strand
AAGGATAATTTTTTAAACCCATTACCGAAAAAAAAAATTGAATTGATATGTCCTCTTTTCTTTTAAATAGCGTTGAAATTAAAAGGACTTAAAAAATAGTGTAGTACAGCTGATTCAAGAAGATGCTCCTGAAAAAAGAAATTTCCCATACTATGGTTTAAAAACAAGGGGGGTGAAATAAAAGGCTAAGACAAAACTCAGTGGGGTTTTATCCCCTCCTGAAATCAAAACTTTTCATCAGTCAAACCGTGGGATTTTTTCTACCTTAGATATCTCAATGCGGGGACTCGAGATGTTCCATAAAAAAAACGAGGAATTTTTTAAAAATGGGGGGGCCCTACAAAAACGGCCAAAAAATATGAAAGGGGAAAAGATAACGCCAGCATACAATAGAAATTTAAAATGAAAATTGTAGAGACAGGTAGAGGAGGAAATAAATAATAAAGTCAAGTACAAAAACTATTAGGCTGTCTATAACAGATATATGGTGATGTTCATAACATCATTCTTCCACAGTCCAGTTCCCACCTTTGATATATATTACCGGTATAGTTCTTGGAACAATATTTTCCACACACACACATATATACATACATACGTGTGTGTGTTTGTGTATGTGTATGTCAAAGTGTGTGTGTGTGTGTGTGTGTGTGGGTTGTGTTTTGTGGGGTGTGTGTGTATGTGTGTGTGTGTGTGTGTGTGTGTACGTACCCAGGAAATCAATGAACCAACCAGATGTAATAGATAAATATAGAAAATTTTAAAGGGTGCCTGCCTTTAAACAGTATTCGAAAGGCTCAAATTTTGTGGCGGGGAGTGGGCGGGGTCGGCGCCTGAGTGTTGTGATCCCAGAAGGGGCGCCGCCCTCACGTACACGCCTTCGGGATCTGATAAGCATAAGACTTTAATCCGGCAACTTAGAAGAAAGTTCACTTTCGCTGCGCGCCGTGAGGAACACTTAAGAGTCCTGGAATGTTGTTTCAGCGGATCAACTTTAGCTGTTAGACAATAATCCCTTATCGATATTTTTTCACATATAATCACACACACACAGACACACACACACACACACACACACACACACACACACACACCACACACACCCCACCCCACAAAACACACACCAAAACCACTTTATATATATATATATTTTAAATAAAATATATATATAAAAATACACCCCACACACACACCCCCTTTATGAAATTTTTAGGACACCACACAAACAACCCCACACACACACACCACCCCACACACCCCAACACACACAAAACACACAACAACACCCAAACACCACAACACACACACACCCCCGTACACTTTACACACCCCCAAAACCCCCACATATATGTATAGGGATATATATAGTATGTATTATATACATGCACAAAACACCCCACCCCACACACACCCACACACACACACCCCCACAACCACACAAAACCCCAAAACTTTATATATATATAATTATATATATATATATATTATTATATATATATATAAAAACCCACAGATTTTATTATATATATATATATATATATATAATAAAATATATATATTATATATATATTATTTTAAAATAATATATTATATATATATATATATAAAACTTCCCGAGGTTTTTAAACGTCAGGTTTTTTTCCATAACTCTCAAAATTCCTGTTAATTTTTTACCATGCCCAGTCTTTCCACGGGAACTGGGGGCCATTTCCTGCGAGGGTTTTCGCAATTAAAAAAAAAGGGAAAAAAAAAGACCAGTCAGGGGGGTTTTCCCTTGTTTTGGGAAAGGGGTTCCCCCTCTGCCCTTTATTTTTTTTAAATTCCCATAGTAGCCCCCCGGGAAGGGGGCCCCCTTGGGCTCGAAGGGATTTAAGAGATAGTCCATCCCCTTTGGGGGACCAAAACCCCAATCCCGGATCCCAATTTATACTATACCCGGAAGTTTTATATATATATATATAATATATATAAAATATAATATAAATATATATAAAATAAATACACACACACACACACAAACCACAAAAAAACACACACACCACACAAAACACCCCCACCCCAAAACCCAACACCCCACACACACAAAACACACACACGCGCGCATAAAACACACGCACACACACACACACACACAACACCACACACACCACACCCCACACACACACACACACACACACACACACACACACATAAAGGCTGATATTTCCTCAAATCAGTTCAAAGGAAAAGTTGCTTTGCTTTTAAACCCAAAACTGACCCAAAGTTTGGGGTTCCTTTTTCCGGGAAGCGGGGCCCAGACGAAGAAGCGAGGAAATGTACCTACTACAGGTTGGGTGAAAATCGTTTTTGAGTGTTTAGGCAAGGAGTGCTGGCAGGGGCGCACGTGTCATTCTGTGAAATGGAGAAAATCTTTCCTTCCCCCATTATTTGGTTCTTCAAAGCAAAGCAAAGAAAATGGGAGACTTTTAAAAACAGTGAAAAATTTTAAACTGGGCATTAAAATGGCTTGTTTTCAAATGTTTTCCCAGAAAACGCCCAAATTTATTATTTTTTCATTAATTAATTCAAATCCAATTTATACCAGTTGCCATAAGCTATGTTTTACAATATATAACATATGAAAGAGACCAACCTAGGATTTCAAATGGTTTAAGTAATACCAGTGAATTAAAAATCTAAAGCACAATAATTTCAAACAGAATGGTTTACTTTGAGGCCAGAATAATCAGCAGAACTCAAAATCAAGAGAGTAAATTCCATCAGTGATTAGCGGTGTAAAACACAGTGGGAAAAAAAGTTTTTTAAACGGTTTTTTTAAAAAACAAAATTTTATTGAATTTTACACACTTTTACAATGTATGTTTTCAAACACACACACATACACACACAACACACACACCCCACACGCCACACACACACACCCCAACACCACACACACACACACACACAAAACACACAAAATATATATAATAAATAATAAATAAAATAAATTTTAAAAGAACTATAAAAGTTTGTGGGGTGGGGGTAAAACACACAAAACACCACCCCACACACACACAACACACCCCAAAAACACCCACCCCACACACACACACACACACAAAACACACACACACAGGGCACAACACCCCCCCCAACACACACACACACAAAAAAATATTTTAAAAGATATAAATATAGGGGGTTAGGATATGATAGTTTTAAATAAGATAATAGAAATATATAATATAATTATAAAAACACACACAAACACACAACACACACACACACACACACAACACAACCAAACAAAAAACATAATATATATATAGAATAATTTAAATATTATATATAAAATATATATTAAATATATATATATATATATTATTATATAAATTACATACACAAACATATATATGTATATATAAAATATATATATTATATATAATTATATAATAAATAATATATATTATATATTTTTGGGGTGGTGTGTGTGTGTGTGTGTGTGTTTTGTGTGTTTTGTGTGTGTTGTGTGTGTGTGGGGTTGTGTTTTGTGTTTGTGTGTGCGGGTTTTACTTTTTCATTAATCAATTCATTTATATATGTGTGCATTTTTTTCTAAAACTTTAAAAAGAAAAAGTCAATACACCGCTATACAAAGATTTACTTGACATTACTGAAACTCTCTGTCCCCTCATGAAAAAATGCAACATACATTTGACATGAATTTTTTAAAAACTGAAACCCTATTTAAAAACTCGGTCTTTTTCCCCTTTCCCTGTAAAAAAAAAAAAAAAAAAAAAAAACCCTTTTTCATGAAACCAAACCCTGAAAAGGGGGAAGTAAACGGCAACTTCAAAATAAAATAAATATTTTCGTTGAAGATTTCTTTGGATTTTTGGGAAAAAAAAACCTTTTAGAGTTGGGGAAAGGGGATTTTCGTTTTAAATGAAAAGGCCATCTAGGGAAGAGTTTCAGAACAAAGAATTATTTGAACCCAAATTTTTCCATTATTCTTTAAAAAGCAAAAACCACACACAAACAACACACACAAAACACAAACACACACACACACAAAACACAAACAATATATATTTAAAATATATAAAATTTTAATATAAAAATTTAAAATATAATATATATATATATATAATATATATAAAATTATATATATGATATATAATATATATATTAATATAATTTTAATATATAGAGGAGAGAGAGAGGGGAGGAGAGAGATGGAGAGAGAGATTTTTGGGCATAATAATTTATATTATAAAAATATATAGAATATTATTTTTAATATATATATATAACACACACACAACACACACGCAATATATAATTTTATAAATATATATAATATAATCTATATATATATATATATTATATATAATATATGTATATTAATATATATATATATAATAAAATTAATATATTATATATATATATTTTATAGAGAGAGAGAGAGGAGAGAGAGAGAGAGAGAGAGAGAGAGGAGAATTTGCTTTATATAATATATTTTATATATATATAATTAAAATATATATATATATATATAAAATATATATACACAAAACACAACACACCCTTTATATATATTATAATATTATTTATATATATATATATCTTTTCTAAAATATAATATAAAATAACACACCCCACACACACAAACATACGCACCCCCGGCCATAATATATTATATATATATATTATATTATATAAAATATATATATAATAAAATATATATATATATAGGCAGGCATAAATATTTATAATATTTTAATATATTATATATATATTTTATTTTTATATAATATATATAATATATGTATATATATATGTAATATATTTTATTTTTAATATATAAAATTTTAATTTTATGTATATATATATATATATATATAAAATTTTATAATATTATATTTTATATATATAAAAGGGTATATACACACCACACAAAAAACACACACGCCACACACAAAACACACCACAACACCCACACAGACACAAACCAAACACACACACACACACAACACACCCACAACATAATAAATATAATTATATAAAATAATATAATAAATAAAATATATAATATACAAATAAATAAGAAAACAAACATATGGGGGTTTTAAAAAATATCTTCCTAGAGGGTAAAAAGATTGCTTATTTTTAGTTTTCAGTTTGATTCAGAAAGAAAATAGCCCCCTATGTCAAATTTTCCATTTGAACAAAAAGGGGGAAAAAACCCCCAAATTTTTTTGGGTTAAGTGGTCAAAAAAAAACGAACCAGAGAAAGGGGAAAGGACAGAATGCTCCATTCCGCCACGTCCATGGGTTTTCCCCCCCCCCCTTCCCCCAAAATTTCCTCCTCCCCCCTGCCCCACCTTCTTTTTTCCCCTGTCATAAGGAAGGGTTCTTTTTTCTCAGAAAGAGAGGCAGACGAAGAAACGAGATGCACCTGCTGTGAGAGGATTTCTTTTAGGTGTTTAGACAAGGACTGATGGCAGGGGGCGGGATTTTCCCCCCTTTTTTCTATTAAAATTTTGATAAAAATAGTGAAAGGGTATAGAGATTAAACGAGGGGTTTTTTTTTTCGAAACGTTTTATTTCTCCTATCTATTAATTTATATAACATAGCTGATGGCATATAGAGATTAATCGAGGGGTTTAAATGGTAATAACAGCAATATCAGTGAATTATAACAAACAATAATTTCAAAGAGAATGGTTCACCTTGATGTCAGGATAATATCGAGAACGCAAAATGCAGGTAGTAAGTTATAATTCACCAATGAGTAGTGTTGCAAAATGAGTTAAGTAATATAAGTATAAGTTTAAATTTTTATAAGTTTAATTCCCCCAAGAGTATGTTTGCAAAATGAGGGTTAAAATAATATTTAAATATAAGTAAGTTTAAAATAAATTATAATTACCAGTGAGTTTGGTTGCAAAAAAGAGTTTAAATTTAATATAAGTAAAGTAAGTTAATATAAGTTATAATTCACCAATGAGTAGTGTTGCAAAACAAAGAATAGAAAAAAGGGAAAAACTTATTGAATTATCACTTCTTATTTTTTTTTTATTTAGCAAAAAATTTTCCCGAAGGGACATACATAATTTCTGAAAATACACAAACATAAATACAAACATAATACAAAAATACATGCCCTACTAAATAGTACATCCCTTAAAACTACATGCATATATAGTTATATACTGTATTATGCATATATATGTATGCATAGGTATTATATATATATATATTAAAAAATATAATATATTTTTAGAAAATATATTATATATATTTTCCTATTTTTATTTTTATATATATTAATATATATTATATTTATATATATATATATATATATATATATATACAACACATATATGTAAATATACATCTCTTTCTTGTTTCTAAAACTTTAATAAGAAAAGGTCACCGCTATACCAGTATTAAAATTAGAAAATTTCTGAAATTTTTTGTTCTTCAAAGAAAAAAGCAAACATAAAATTTTTAAAATGTAATTTAAAAAAAAATGGGAAAACCTAGTCAAATCTCGGTCTTTATCTCCTTTTCCCTTTTTAAAAAAAACCTTTTCATGAAAACCCAAACCCGACAAGGGGGAAAAAAAACGCAACTCCCAAAAACAAAACCCCAAAAATTTTGTTGAGAGATAAGGGGGTGGGTTTTTGGGGAAAAAAAGACGTTTTTAGAAAATTTTGAGGGGGGAATTTAAAAAAACGAGGGGGTGCCCCTTTATAAAATTTTTAAAAAACAAAGAATTTGAACGAATTTTTTTCCCAAAAATTTCCTTAGGAAAGAATTTTAAAAAACACACACCCCGACAACCCACACACACAAAAACATAGGGAAAATTTTGCGGAATAATAATAAAAATAAAAAAAAAAAAAATATAAAAAGAAATATAATAAAATACATGCAAAATAAATATAAATTAAAAATATATAAATATATAGAGATTTTTATATATAAATAATAAAATATACACACACAGGGTATACAACACACAAAACACACACACACAAAACCCCACACACACACCCCACACACACACAAATAAGGGAAATATAATAAAGAAAATATAAATTTTAGATATAAAAATATGATATAAAATTTTATAACACAATACATACACACCCCACACACACAAACCCCACACACACCACACACAACACACACAACACACAAATATATGGGGAAAATATGTATATATTATATAAAAACCTATAAAATGTATTTATATAATATATAGAATAAAATATTAATATATAATATATATATAAAATAAAATATATAATATATATATGGGTGGGGGTGGGGTGTGGTGTGGTGTGTGTGGTGTGTGTTGTTGGGTGGTGGTGTGTGTGCGGGGGTACGACTTTAAAAAACCTAACCCTTTGTTTCACAGACACCCACACACAACTCACACAAAAACATACCCCAACACGCATAAAAAATATAAATATAAAAAAAAAAAAGAGTATATAAAAAAAAAT
>NC_051395.1:41451089-41453589 GCF_015228065.2 Penaeus monodon | reverse complement strand
TTATTATTACTATTATTATTATTATCGTTGCTATCATTACCATCATTATTATTATTATCTTTGTTATTATTATCATTATTATTACTATGATCAGCATCGATACCATTATCATCACGTCATTATTATTAACATAAATACTATTAGTATTATGATCATAATTATTATTATGATTGTTTTGATTCGTATCATTGTTATAATGATAATAATTAGTAGTATAGCTACTCCTATTATTATTTTTATTATATATATCAACTGTATCTTTATTATTGTTGTTTTCATTGCTATTATTGTTATTATTATAACAATTATTTTTATTATCATCATTATCGTTTTTCTTTCTTTTGAAGTCTAGTATATAACAGAAACCTACTTACGGATATATCTTTTAGAAATAAACATGAAATACGTTTTAAAAGAGCTATGACAAAAAATAAAAAAGCTTTTTCACAACTACATAACCTAGATTCATGATGCAGTGTGGCAAGCCCTTTTAGCAAAATTTCACGTATCAACCACACACACTGACCTGCACGATTACAAGCAACGCCCCCGGCCAAACAATGGCGCAAAAATAAATTGTGCAACACTGAATGCCCCGGGGATCCGTCAGCAAATTGTCACTATCACTCTCTCTTCAGAAAGTGTGGATATCTATTATTTTGGAAATCAGAGTGAGCATTGCTGCGTTGGCTCGTGCGGCACTGCGTCCGTAAATAGCAGAATTATACAGTAGTTTAGCTTTTGTAGAGACATGCGTATAACGGACCGAGTTTTATAATTAGGGTATTTACAGAAAAAAACAGGCAGAGGTTATTTTTCTTTGAAAGTCCATTTATTTTGTGTTAATCTATGTAATCTCTCCCCCCCCCTTTTTTTTTCGTTTCCCCCACTTATATTTGTCTCGAAAATTTCTCTCGTATTTAATTTTTTTTTCTCCTGACATTTATGTTACTTTCCATCCTTTTTTTCTTTTTATTTCCTTAACATATATCTTATTCTGTTCTACAATTTACCCTTGTTAGTATGAATTTTCTTTCCTCGACAGGGCTCCTTGCATATTTGATTTCGCAGTCTAGTTTCCATCTTCTTCAAAGGCGATTTTCCTCGAAATGGTCAAAACGTTTTCTTATGGATATTTACTTTGCTTATCTCATAATGATTTTCCTGGACTATAATTCACCTGCATTTGAATGCCAGAATGCGTTGAGAAGACACCGATTTTAAGCACCCTTTGTTTGTATTCCAATTGACAACCTTCATTCAGGCGTATATAAACACACAGCTTGAACAGGAAACAAACAAAAGACTCAGGAAGCGTTTCCAAAGCCTTATTGATTTTCAAGAAAAAAATGGGAATAGCCTTAAGCTACCGGAACTGACAGAGGGAAAAACGGTTAGGCTTAATCTAGCGCCGGATGGAAGCAACCACGGAAACTGTCTTGCGAGAGCGCTTCGTCCAAAACTTTTGGTATCTATTAAATTAGTTGCGTCCACACTTCGCCGCCGGGCTGCCGTAGAGGGCTACCCGTTGCTTCTACTTCTGCTGCTACTGCTGATGATACTAGTGCTACTACTACTGTTACCTTACTGATATTTTTGCAAGTATTTCTACTATTACTCATACTGCTGCTGCTGCTGCTACTACTACTACTACTACTACTACTACTATTACTATGACTATTACCTCTACTATTATTACCACCATCACCGCCAACATCACTACTACAACTTCAACTGTCACTACTTCAACTACTACTACTGCTGCTGCTGCTACAGTTACTACTACTAATCTTCGTCCCTATAGGATAAAGTTGGAGTAAATCCTTTCAGTTGATGTACTTTGCCTGTGGTTCTCTGCGTTCTGTGTGTGTATAATATATATATATATATATATATATATATATATATATATATATATATATATATATAAAATGTATTTGTACACATATATGAATATATATTATATATATATATATATATATAATATATATAATATATATATATATATATATAATATAAATAATAATATATAATATTATATATATATATATATATATAATATATATATATATATATATATATATATATATATATATATATATAGTGTGTGTGTGTGTGTGTGTGTGGTGTGTGTGTGTGTGTGTGTGTGTGTGTGTGTGTGTGTGAATGTGTGTGTGTGTGTGTGTGTGTGTGTGTGTGTGTGTGTGTGTGTCACACACACACACACAATCTATCGATGAAGTAACGTAGTCCAGAAACCAGCATTTATTGACTATATTGATTTTATTATAGACACTGGACCTTGCTTTTGATGTGATTACTGATATATATATATATATATATATATATATATATATATATATATATATATATATATATATATATATATATATATATTAATATATATATATATATATATATATGTATATATATATATATATATATTTTTTTTTTTTTTTTTTTTTTTTTTTTTACCAACTAATGTGAATAATGTAAGCAC
>NC_051395.1:41431089-41436089 GCF_015228065.2 Penaeus monodon | reverse complement strand
AGAAGTGAAATTATCTGTAAACACATTTTTTTCCCAGAAGATAGAATAGTAACAACGCACGGACAAACATCGAAAAACAAACACGTTTGCGCGTTTTTTTATGTTTACAAAATATATGAAGCAAAATAATCATTATTATTATTATCATTATCGTAATCTTTATCATCATTATCATAATAATAATAATAATATCATTATTACTATTATTATTGTTATTGTTGTTATGACAATAATAATAATCATGATAATAATTATTATTACTATTACTCTTATTGTTATCTTTATTATCATTATTATTATTATAATTATCATCATCACCATCACCATTACTGTTATTATTATTATTATTATTATCATTATCATTATCATTATCATTATCATTATCATTATCATTGCTATTATTATCATCATTATTATCATTATTTTTATCATTGTCATTATTATTATTATCATTATCATTATCCTCCTCTTCCTCATATTATTATTATTATCATTATCATTACTACTACTGCTACTACTACCGCTACTACTACTATTAATATCATTATTACTATGATAACAATAATGAGATAATAGTAATAATGATGATGACCATGATGATCATAGTGATGAAGATATTAATATGAATACTAATAATGAATAATTAAAACAAGTAATATTAATAATGATAAATTTATTGAGTCTTATAACCAAAGCTAAAAGGATAATGTTGATAAAAACAAGAGTAACAACAATAGAATTAAGGAGACCGGACTGATAAAGCCCCCGGCATTAGCAGGATAAATAAATTTTACAAAGCTGACCAATTATAGAGCTTAAGATATCAAGCTTGCGAATAGGAGTGAGAATTAATAAAACAATTAGTCTCACAAACTTATTAAAGATTTTTTTTTCTTCCTTTTTAGGGGTTCCTTTCTTTTTTTTCAGGTTTAACTTCTTTAACGTCCACTCTGTCTCGGTCTTTCTCATATTCTTTCTTATTATTTATGCTCTGTCTCTGCCTGTTTGTCTGTCTGTCTGTTTCTTTCTCTCCCCTCCCTCCCTCCCCCCCTCTCTCTCTCTCTCTCTCTCGCTCTCTCTCTCTCTCTCTCTCTCTCTCTCTCTCTCTCTCTCTCTCTCTCTCTCTCTCTCTCTCTCTCTCTCCTCTCTCTCTCTCTCTCTCTCTCTCTCTCTCTCTCTCTCTCTCTCTCTCTCTCTCTATATATATATATATATATATATATATATATATATAAAAACACACACACACACACACACACACACACACACACACACACACACACACACCACACACACACACACACATTTCTTTCACATTTCTTCCCTATCTTTTTTTTTTTTTACTTTCCCTTCTCTCTCCCTCCCTCTATCCCTCTCTCTTCTTCTTTTCTTTCTCTCATTTTATTTCTTGCTCTTTTCTCCATTTTTGTCCCTTATTAATGCAATGACGATTTACTTTGGCAATTTTACAATCGCAAATGATAATGACAAAAACAACAATGATAATGATGATTATAATAAAAATGATAATGATGATTATAGTGAGAATTATAATGATTCTCATGATAGGAATAATGATGATAACAATGATAATGATAATGATAATGATAATGATACAGGTGATTTCTGATTATAATAATAGTATTGATAATAACAATGAAAACACAACAGTAGTAATAATAATGACAATAATGACAATAATATTGATAAGGGAGGGTCGAGAAAGAATAGTTATGACAATAATACCACTGTAGTAGTAATAGTAGTAGCAGTAGTAGAAGTAGTAGTAGTAGTAGAAAAAGAAATAGCAGCAGCAGCAGCAACAGTAGCAATAGTAGTAATAGCAGCAATAATGGTATTAACAATAACAGACAAAAATAATGTCAAAATCCGCCTCAAGCAACAGCAGCAAAAGCAATATAAACAATGTAATAATCATAGATGGAATAATAAAAAAAAAAAAAAAAAAAAAAAAAAAAAAATATATATATATATATATATATATATATATATATATATATTATTATATTTTAATATATATATATATTATATATATATATTATATATATATATATATATATATATATATATATATATATATACTTGGACTATGAAGGTACCATAAGATTTTGGATTTGGTATTGGTAGCCTTGCTTGATTAGATAACTTACCTAATATCTATCGTTCCCGTTTGGGTCGCGAACACTGATGTTTCACAGCGTGAGGTGGACATGGAACTACATGACTAAACAAAAGTAATAACACGGAAAACCATAATAATACTAGAGACGCCTTGCCACACAGGTAGTTGCCTCTCTTCAGAGCATGATAATGAGCCTGTTCTGAAGAATCCTCAAACTGCGACCATGGGAAGATAGGTGTCAGGTTAATGTACATTATACTCACAAGCTGTGCCTCCTAGTATGATAAAACTACGGGTATAGTGAAAGAGGAGGGTTTCCAATACATTTGATGTAGTTTGTTATCATACTAGAATATCATATGTTACAAAGAAGGTCTATAACCCAGATTTTACTGGTTTCCGAATAGAAATTATCTTTCTGATATACAAAGGGCATCACTACATTGAACAATACAGTGCATTTAGAAAATTTGAAATTGTCTCATCATTTAGACAGCGTTAAAACAAGGTGAACTATAAATATCATATCTTATAGAATATAATGCATCTTAGAATCCTTGCCAAATTCTGACTTACTAATGCCATAGTGATAACACTATTGATGATAACAACATTAAGTGATGACTAGTAAGAGGAAGGATACAGTCAAGGATAATGGTGATAATGAACATTTTTCTGGTTGTGATAATGAAAATATCTCATCGCTATCATCAGCGGCGATTGTGAGAACTAGCCGTACAGCCTTACAGCCTTATAGACTTAATCATACAGTGATATAACCCTTTCCACTATCACCCTAAAACAGATACATGCAATAAACATAAACAAACGCTTTATCCATCACTACAAATCTCGCTGATGCATATATATAGGAGTTCGCGCAAATTAAAGATATTTCTCCCTTGAACAAGTATAATTTGAACTTCATTTCGGTCCATTAACTCCAATTCTGATACAACTGTCTCTTGTGCACAGTTAAAAGAAAGAGCCGATGGATAAAATCGTATAAACTACGGGTATAACGTGAGACGTGAATTTGAATGGGAATCGTATTAGACATTTTACACTGGGGAGATTCTAATAAAAGCAGGAATATGAAGGCTATACGTATTTGTTGCTCTGTTCACCAGTTGGCCCCGAATTCGTAATAAAATCACAAGAGGAAATTTCACGCATGGAAGCCTTGATAATATCCAATCTTATTTACACACTATATTATCTTCCAACTTAAAGATATACTATGGTAACTTCCCAGCAAAGCTGTGGGTATTTTTGTACACGTGGATATGAATGATAGAAATTCTGAATAACAGTTAAGATATTTATGATATCATCATTATACGGTTACAGCTATTACTACTACTAGTACTCCTACTGCTACTACTGCTTCTACCACTACTACAACTAATACTGTTACTACTATTACTGCTACTTTTACAATTACTGCTACCAAAGTCATCAAACTCTTAGTTGACTTTGACTACTACTACTCCTATTACTACTATGCAAATACTACTACTACTATTAGTACTACTATTACTACTGCTAACGCTACTAACACAACTACTACTATTACTACTACTACTACAACTACTGTTACCAACATCACTACTACCACTACTACTACTATTACTACTCTTATTACTACTGTCGTGACCTGGATTGCAGCCTCCACGTCAGATGATGACCATCCGAGCGGCATCCGAACGTTTTGCGCCACCGAGATAATAAAGGATGCCTTATATCGTATGTATAAAGAGACATGTCGGAACCCCCTATTTTTTGTAAATTCGATTTTGTTTATAGTAACGTCCACAATTTAGGTACAAAATTCCAATCTAATTAACGTCGGATCATATTTAAAATATCCATGGCGCATTCCCAAATTCTCCTTTTAAGTACCCATAATCCTTACACCCACGTAAATAACCAGCACTAGTTTCCCACAGGGGATTCTGCAGCCTTCCATAGTTTAGGAAACGCCGCTCTGGACTCTGCTTGTTTTCAAAATCGGTTGTTTGTGAAAATCAAGGAACCGCTGTGAATCGGCCTACTTCAGCCTCCGGTCGCCTAAGATAAGTACGAGTGAGGATTTTAGGTTTGAGAAATTAAAAGTTTAGGCTGGATACCTTCCTGTAATTCGTGAGCTTTATTTTAACGTGGGCTGTTTTATTGCTTCGTGTTTTTAGTGTTCCTCTTTAAATGTATATAGTTGTTTTTATGCCTTAGAAATATCCATCCTATACACCGTAGTTATAACAATAAAATCTAAATCTAACTTGTGTTAAATTTTAAAATAAAGTAGTAAGCATAATTGTTTTGCGACGTTAAGGAGGTATTTCAGCTACACAACATCAACCTTTTTAGAAATTCACTTTTTAATACTCAGTATAAGATGCACCTGTTATTGAGTCGCTACAATACCACGCCACCACCATCAATCTCTTTGCTTCAACTACACCACGACCTGCTGCTGCCACTACTGCTGTTACTACTGCTGCTACTACTACTACTACTACTACCGCTACTATTACTTCTCCTACTACCACTACCACTATTACTACTACTATCAATACTGCTACTTACGACTACCACTTCTTTTGAAAAGTTCTCGACTGGAAGTTTTTAATCAATCTGCTGTTATTACGTACGGGACGCTAAATAAATGAACACAGAGTAAGTTCAAAAGGATGCAAAGATCAATAGAGAGATAAATGTTGGGGATAACTGAGAGACACAGGAAAATGTCAATATTGATAAGAGAACAGCATGTTAAAGATAAAAAAATGACGAAAGGCAAAAAGAGAGATGGCTTTGACAGCTAAAAGAGAAGAATAACAAGCAGACAAGCAGGATG
>NC_051395.1:41403589-41406089 GCF_015228065.2 Penaeus monodon | reverse complement strand
ATTTCTTTGTATATGATAACTCATTCTACGAAACCAATCTGAATTCTAAGACAATGCAAGAGATTTTAAACAGAACAGATATACGAGACGTTCCTTTTGTGTCGTATGGGCTTTTCTTCATCCTCTCCGTGATATATTTTGTCTTGTTCGCCTGACGCTAATAATTTCGGAGCGGATCATCGGGAAGACGGCCCTGATCCGACAATAACGTGGCTTCAAAGTTTTCCCATCTATCCTGTGAGGCAACCTTTCGCTTCTTTACTCCGTTCTTTTTTGTAAATAATATCCGAAAAACAATTTTCTTGGTAAACCTTGGTCGGGGAAAAATGGAGAATTTTCAGAAAAATGCTGCCTTGATACTCATAGGACTACTTACTACTACTACTACTGACTACTTTCTTACTTATATTTTAACTGTATAGTTAAAATGTATAGGATTGGAAATAGCAGGGATTCACATAATAGCTTGGTAACGATAATAGCATGAAAAGTACAAAGCAAACTAAAGCAGTATATGATACCGCTGAATCACGAAATGTTTCTTGTCTCGCGTTCAATTAACGCTCGTAAAATAAACATCTGTTCTATTAATGCGAATTAGAGTTTGATAACCCGGACTCCGTCCTAATTACAGCGGACCAGCGTAAACCCGGCCTCAGGTGGCAACAAGTGGGAACGAGTGCCCGGGGATAGCCTGTAAGTGGTGTCAGCTATAAAGATCATCGTAAAATGTGTCTGTTTATATTACGTTGCCGAGGTGGTCCGGCCATCTTACTCCGCGCAAGGGCCCCCGCACGGCCATACACGGCGGCTTTGTTTAGGTATGCAGTTCCAGGAGCTCCCGCAAGCACGATTTCTCAGCTGCATTACGCATGGTCGAGCAGGTCTCCAGCACTACCATATACAGTAAAACGACTTCCCGGCCGCGACTGTATATGGCCATGCAGTTCCATGACCGAGACATGCACGTCGCGCATGACTCGGCCTCTCATGATCCCCGTGGCTTTATCGCAGCACCCGCCTGCCATTAAATAAGATGACCACGACGACCACGCACAGCGGAGTATCAACGTAGGTCGGCCATAAAGAGAGTTATTCAGTTCCTATTATGCTTGCGAATGCGGCAATGTCCTGCTCAGGACTCATAACAATGAGTCCGTTATGACGCCCTTTTGCAGGGACATCACTCATCTCCTTTGAAAACATCCAGAGGGCACGGAGGTTTCCCTGTAACAATATTCCATTACGAGGCCAAAGCAAACTTACAAATCTTATAAAAGTTTGGTCATAAGGTTCTTTCATGTTGGCAGTTGTGTTTTCACTAACTTGAAAGGAACTAACATGTGAGAATATTCTACTGTTATGAACTATGTAATAAACACTTACGTACATACACACGTACGGATATATATGCATACACATAGATTAAAAGGTATCTATCTATCTATCTATCTATCTATCTATCTATCTATCTATCTATCTATATATATACATATATATATGTATATATTATATATATATATATATATATATATATATATATATATATATATATATATATATATATATATATATATAATTCTTTTCTTCCTTCATTATCAAACATAAAGTACGAAAAAATGTATCAGTCTGTCCAACGGACTAACATCATAAACTCATCACATGTACTGTTTTAGTGGTCTGGCGTCTGCATTGACCTTACGTGTAACCTGAGAAGTGTTGGTTTGACCCCTGCCGTTCCCTTCTGTCAGTGGGTGTCACAGAACACTCGAGTAGAAGTTGCCCGCTGTGAGGGACCAGGCGCCAGAGGTCACCACACAGATTTCACTTTCGGGAAGATGAAGAAATTCACAGACTGTCTGATCACTATGCTGCTTCTGCTGCTCCGACGACCATTGTATGTTTATATGTAAATGCACACACACACACAAACTGTGTATGTGTATATATATATATATATATATATATATATATATATATATATATAATATATATATATATATATATATACATAGAGAAAGACATACACACACACACACACACACACACACACACACACACACACACACACACACAACACATATATATATATATATATATATATATATATATATATATATATATATATATATATCCGTATGGCGGCCGCCGTGTTGCATCGCTGCTAGGGACCAAGAGCGCGTGTTCGATTCCGGCACCAATGGTCTGATATCAAAAGGAAGGGGATCCGCTTGACGGCTGCCACCTGCCAGAACCAGTCTTTCGAAAGAAGACAAAGTCCTAGCCATTCATTCTTTCTCTCCCTATGTATATATATATATATGTGTGTGTGTGTGTGTGTGTGTGTGTGTGTGTGTGTGTGTGTGTGTGTGTGTGTGTGTGTGTGTGTGTGTGTGTGTGTGTGTGTGCGTGCGTGTTGCCAGAACAACATATTACTTTGACGTATCAGAAGGTCCCAGGCGCCCCCTATAACCGAACGACGAGAGGACAATGGAGAACT
>NC_051395.1:41358589-41361089 GCF_015228065.2 Penaeus monodon | reverse complement strand
GCAAGGGAATATCGTACCCGATCGAGAAACAGTAGGAGAGTTGAGCAACTTTGTACCACAAAAATGCCTGTGGCGTTTACGTTGAGATGAGGAGAGCGAGGGGAAAGAAGGGGTGGGGAAGAGGGGGGGGGGGGGTACAAAGGGAGGAGAAGAAACACGGAGGTAAGAGAGAAGGAAAAGGAGTAGCAGGGGGAAGAAGAAGAGGAGGAAGATGAAAGGCAGAGGAGAAGGAGGTGAAAGAGGGGAGCAAGACGAAGGAAGAGGGTGGAGAGGTAGAGGAGAAGAAGAAGAGAGATGGAGACGATGGAGGGAAAAATAGGGAGAGAGGGGATAAGGAGGAGAGGGAGGGAGAAGGGGGAGAGGGAATGACTTTACGGGTGGCGTGGCCAGTAGGAGCAGCTGTCCCACTCCCCCGCCCCTGTAATGGATGACTGGGCTACGGGCGTGTGCATGTGTCACGGCCTCGTCACGGCGTCAGAGGGTGGGTGTGGCAGGAGAAAGGGGAGAAAGAATGGGGGCTAAGAAAGAGACCAAGAAAGGGTAGAAAGACACGGCTGTTAGGGAGGAAGGAAATGGCAGAGAGACGGCAGGCGAGGGGAGATGGAAGAAAAATGGATATCGATGAGGGAGATAGAACAATGCCGAGAAGTTCTTTCGCTGGTGATCTCACTAAGGTAAAATGCGGTGCCACACCTCCGAAGACAGGATGATGTAATATGATATAGGGGTTATGTCATGTTGAATCTCAAAGTGGTGTCTTAATGAACGGTGTTGAAGAAAAAGAACTCTAGCATGGTAGGGTGGTGATGGCGACCTTGTTGATAATGATATGATGATGAGAGTAAATGCAATGGTAGTAATGATCGGAATAGTAAAGACGATGATCATAATATTGGCTGTGATAATGATAGCAATAATGGTGATAACAATGGCGACGGTAATGATAATATTAGAGAAACTGTACGGGAAATATGAATAGTGAAATAAGATAGACAATAAAACAGTAAGAAAGTCAACAAAGATGAAGGTAATAATTATACAAAAAATACGGATAATGATTAGGATAACGAAGATAATAATGATAATGATATAAAATCAACAGCAACTACTTTCACTCCTACTGCTGTTGCTGACGCTACTACTACTACTACTGATATAACTACTTAATATAATAATAATAATAATAATAATGATAATAATAATAATAATTATTATTATTATTAGATAAAATATAAATAATAAAATAATAATAAAGTAATAATAAAAATAATAATAATGAAAAAAATAATAATAATAGTAATAATAATAGTAACACTAATAATAATAATGAACAATAATAATAACAATAACAACAAGAGAAATTGTTAGCTAACAGAGAACAAAAGGGTGCAGCAAGTACTCAGAAGGTATATTAGTCCACACAAAAGGCCCAGCGCCACCAGGTTAGCTCATACATACGCAAGCACACCCCAACCAACACAAGAACTAATAATGGAGACGTGCGACAGACAAAAGGCTCTCACAAGTTACGGAAATCGATCCAAAATAGGCCGGGATACGGTCTAGAGTGCGAAGGCGATGCTCTTTTGTTCCTCAGGTCAAGTCTAGCACCTGGTTGATGGGTCCAGATTGTTTCCTTGGAAGGGTGACCGCGGATACGGGGGAGGGGGGACTGGGGGATGGAAAGGTAGGGATAAGGGTAGAAAGGGATAGTGGAAAGTAGGGGTGGGGTAGGAGGGGGGAGGGAGAGGTAGGATTCCTGGGAGGAGGGAGAGGAAAAGGTAAGGAGGGCAAGAGGCGGAGAAAATGTTAAGAGAAGGAGAAAGAGGAGGAGGGAGAGAAATGGGTAAGAGAAGGAGGGGTAGAGGAAAGAAGGGATTGTCTTGAGGATAGGGGAAGGAGGGGTGTTAAGTGGAAGGAGGGGGAGAAACAAAAGGGAAGGGGAAAGTAAGGGCACACAGCTGTTGCGCATGGAGTCCTGGTAGCCCCCCCCCCTTTTTTTTTTTTTTTGTTTGGGGGGGGGGGGGTATGGCAGAGGGGGGAAAAAAAAAACTATAATGAAAGATCTTTTGTGGTTTACGTTCCGGCGCGTGCGATAGACCCCTTAAATTCTAGAGTTTTGGGGAAAGGGGAAGGGGCGAGAAATATTATATATATATATTAAATTATATATATATATATATTATTATATATAATGATATATATATAAAATATATATATACATCATAATATATAATAAAATTATAATATTATATAATATATAATAATATTAATATAAATACATATTAATATATATAAAATAATATAATAATAATTTTTATATAATTAAAATAATAATATATATATATATAATATATATTATTATAATATATAGAGAAGAGAGGGAAGAAGAGAGAGAGAAGAGAGAGAGAGATAAAAAACACATTAAAATTTAAAAATATGCACATATACATGTATATATCAACCATTATAATATATATATAAATAAAAATAATAAAAA
>NC_051395.1:41351089-41353589 GCF_015228065.2 Penaeus monodon | reverse complement strand
CCTCACCCTCCCCCAACCCTTCCCTCCCTCTCTCTTATCCGCCTTCCCTTCCCCTTCCCTTCCCCCCCTCTCCCTCTCCGCCTCAACTCCCCCATCCCCATCCCATCCCTCCCTCTGTTCCCCCCCTCCTCCGTCTCAACTCCCCCCCCCCTTCCCCCCCTCCGCTTCAACTCACTCTTCTCCTTCGTTCCCCCACTTCCGCCTTCCCCTCCCTTTTCCCTTGCCAGCGTTCAGCTACCCTTCCGATCTGCGAACCTCGAGAGAAGTGATGTGGACGTAACTTTCTCCGGATGACACGAGGCCCTAATCAGTGCCATCGCTTTAATTGACTTTAAGTATTTGAATATCGAATACGTTACCCGCCCACGCAGTTTCTTCTGTCGTTACTTTCCGCTAGAATAGTCTCTATCGGAAAGCTATAAAATTCGGTCTCTGATAACGGAGGAAGGAAAAACGCGCTGAATAGGTGTAATCTGTGGTTGTTTAACACGCAAAATCACGCTTGCAGGATTCTTTCGCGGAATATAAATTCGCACACTCGTCTAAGATTGCAAGCGGTGTCTGCATGGGTCTTTGCGCGACCTCATCTGTCAAGAGAGTTGGCCAAATGAAATGATAGCGTATACCTCAAAGAATAAAACAGAGTAAAAGCTCAAACGCCCCGACAAAGTTTTTTGGCAAAGGTTCATTGGTACCCTCTTCCTATCCTCTAACCCGGTCACCCCCTGTTCCCCTTCCCTGCATATCTCTCCCCTTCTGGCTAGCCCCTATGAGTCCCCTACCCTTCTCCATTCCGCTCCATTCCCCTAGGATCCCCCTACTCGTCATACCCGTGCCCTCCTGCTAACCCCTAGGATACCCCTATCCACATACCCTTTCCCCTATCGCTAGCCCCTTTCAACCCCTACCCCCCCATGCTCCTTCCTTCTTACCTAGCCCCTGTAATCCCCCTACCACACATTCTCCTGCCCCCTTCCAGCTAGCCCCTATCACCCCCTCCCCCTATGTACCCCCAGCTCTACATGCCTCACCCCTCCTTACGACCCCCCCCCCCCCTTTCAACGCGGCGTCACTAGCAGGACTGGCCAAGGACATGACACTAACTAGGTAAGTTTCGCAGTTTCATCGTAATGACCGACAGGCAAGAGGGCTGAGGAAAGTATCTAAGAAAAAAAGAGGTAGAGAGAAGGGGAAAAAGAAAGAACATAGAAAGAGTATTGCTGCTGTTGTGTGAAGTCTAAATGATAGGATGATGGGAGACCTAATGAGACAGAGAGAGAGAGAGAGAGAGAGGAGAGAGAGAGAAGAGAGAGGAGAGAGAGAGAGAGAGAGAGAGAGAGAGAGAGAGAGAGAGAGAGAGAGAGAGAGAGAGAGCGCGAAAAAGAGAGTGAGAGAGAGAAAGCCAGACAGACAGAGACAGAGACAAAGAAACAGAGAGAGAGAGAGAGAGAGAGAGAGAGAGAGAGAGAGAGAGAGAGAGAGATACATGATGTCATTACCCAACATCCGTTTCCAGGCAGCGCATGATTCGCGGGGCTTCATCTCCACTTTCAGAAAGGCTCCGCGGTGCTGGCTGGATCGTGTGGGGTCGCATGAGAAGCAACGTCCACGGCTTTCATTCTGCTTGCCTGTTGTTGTTTGTGCATTGATTTATAGCTGTGACGATTTTTTTTATGAATGTAGTTGTCTATGCTCATTATTATTATTATTTTTTTTTACTAGGCAATAATATTCTATTGATATAAACTTCTCATCCCCTCACGTGTAAACCAAAAGCATGCAGGGGAGCAGATAAAAATGGAGAAGCAGGGGAATTATCGTATTACATAGTAGATTAACAGGCTCAAACATTACAATGCTAATGCAATAAAAGATTAAGGTAGAGATAAAAAAATCACTTGTTCTCTGGTTCACTTTGATATAAGAACACTCTAAGAGGGTAATCCGAACACACTTAAAATAAAATCCGACATAAAATTCCATGAACATGAACCCGACAAAACAGCTTGGCAAATTTCTACTCATTTAATCTATATTCTCGTTTTCCTTTCGTTCATTCCCCCCTCTTTCTAGTTTCCCTTAGCTTTCTTAGTACATTTTTCCATTTCATTATTTTCGCTGTAGAAAAATCTTTAAACGGATTTATATTACGTGGACACCCACTTTAGCTTCATTGTTGTGTGGACGCCGGCAGCCACTACACGTATATTGTTATCAAGCCTCCATTCCTTCCTCGGTCTCTCGGTAACATGAGGAGACCCACATCTCCCCTTCTCGCCCCAAGTGGATCATCTTACAGGTGGAGGAGGCAACTTTTCACCGGATCATGAAGTGGATCATTATTAACTTGAGAAATGACAAGATTGAGATGTCCCTGTCAGTCATCCTTGATGGTCATTAGAACGGAATGTCTGTTTGTGTTATCTGGTGACGTGTGTGGCGGCGTGGAAGTGATTGTGTAGTATAATCGTGTGCGTGTTATTATACACACATCCACACG
>NC_051395.1:41306089-41341089 GCF_015228065.2 Penaeus monodon | reverse complement strand
TAATAATAATAATAATAATAATAATAATAATAATAATAATAACAATAATAATAATAATGATGATAATAATAATTATAATAGTAATAATAATAATGATAATAATAATAATAATAATAATAATAATAATAATAATAATAATAATAATAATAATAATAATAATAATAATAATAATAATAACAACAATAATAACAATAATAATAACAATAATAATAACAATAAAATCATAATCTTAATCATAATGACAATATCAACAACAATAACCATACCAACAAAAAAGATTTCCTTTATAGTGAGACAAGAAGCACAAAATCCTTCAGGAATTCATCTTCACGTCAGAAGAGGAAATGGAGAGGAAGGAGTGTAAGTAGCAGAGGAGAAGAGAGGACTACGGCCCCCGCAGGACAGATTAATACTAGTGAACGGAAGTGAATGGAGGACAGGTCATGTGGAGAAAAGTGTTGCCACTTCTCTGTTCCTCCTCATCCTTGATCCCTTGTACTTGCGTGGTGGGATTGATCTGCTAATGATACTGATGATGGCAATAATGCTGATGGATATTTTGATAATCATATTAGTGATAACAATATTTGTCACGAAAAAAACAGTGGTATGATAATGGTAATAATAATTATTGTTACATAACAATAACAAAAGTAGCACTTGTAACAATATGACAGTAATGACAATAATAACAATAATGAAAATGATAAAAACAGTGATGATGATTATAATGATTATGATAATTACAACATTCATAATAATAATAACGATAATAATGATAATAATAATAATAATAATAACAACAACAACAACGATAATAATAATAATAATAATAATAATAATAATAATAATAATAATAATAATAATAATAATAATAATAATAATAATAACAATATCAATATTTTTGAAAATGATAATGATGATAACACTGATAAGATTAGTTGTAATAATGATAGTTATGATAAGAAAATAATAAGGTTAATAATGATAATGATAATGATAAAAATGATAATGATAATATCAGTAATATTAAGAATAAGAATTATAGTAATAATGATAGTAATATTAGTGATACAGATGATGATAGTAATAATAACGATAGCTATGGTAATAGTGATACTAATGATAATAGTAATAATGGTAATAATAATAATAATGATAATAATAATAATAAATGAATAAATAAATTAAATCATTATTATCATTAACATTATTATTACTATTATTGTTATTATCATTATTGTTGTTATTATTATTATTATTATTATTGTTATTATCATTATTATTATTATCATTATTATTATTATTATTATTATTATTATTATTATTATTATTATCATTATTATTATTATCATTATAAATGTAATTGAAAGGAAAATAAAATGATAATTATAATAGTAATAGTAATAAAAACAACGATAATGATATTGATAACAACAATGATAATAAAGATGCTGATGATGGTACGATATGATATGCTGTGATGCGATGCTGTAAAGATAATGATGATGATGTGAAACTGTTATCACTGTTATAGATATCACATTATAATCATCATAAGATATTGATTATGATGATACTATTAATAACAACTACAACAACAACATTTATAATGACAATGATAATAGTACTAACAGTAATGATAATAAAGGTGATCATGATAACTAACAATGATGACTAAATAACAAGCAAAAAGAACACACAGACGAAGTCAAAAATGTTAATCGATCCTCCCGCTCTCGGCCACGGAAACCCAACCCCTTCACACCTGCCACAAGAACGCGGTCGCCTGCATTCTTCACTTTGACAGACTTCTTGTCCTTTTCAGGAAGCAGTTCATCCCGTTCGCTCGGCCATGAAGGAAACACTCTTTTTTATAAAGAGCATTTCTTCCCTTAGACCGATGGCAGCACCCAGAACCATACATCTTATGGACTTGAAAGGTAGTTGGTGATAATAGGGATGGAACTCAGGGGTATAAATTTCCCAAGGATAAGACAGGCAGACGCATAAAACGCCTCGATACCTCGCTGCGTTGTGGTGCTTCTAGGGAACCTGTAAGTTTCGAAGGAGAGGGACGAAAGACTGAGATGACATGACGTGAACGATGTCAAAGATAGACAAGAGATGTGATAAATAGGGTACAATGAAATACACCGTAAAGATGAATGAGAAGAAAGAAAGAAAGAAAAAATCTTGATAGCACCAGACTTTTTATGTCTCCTGCAGATAGTGCCGTCAAGCGCAGTGGAAGCCAAAGATACGACCAAAGAATGCGTTCACACTGACTTCCCCTGTAAACGTTTTCCATGTTTTCTCACAGAAACTGCAGTCGCAAAGTAGAGGAAGGCGGGAGAGATCTTTAGATGTGGAGAAAATGCAGACAATTTGCGGTTCAAGGAATTTACGGACCGCCCTAACCTGAAAGTGTTTGGCATAAGCTTTCACGTCTGCGATGTAAAAGGTCCCTTATTCTTCTCTGCGGATAAAAAAAATAAAAATTGAAAATAAGATTTCATATCGCTGTTTTAGGAGAATCGTTTCACCTTTGACAAAAATAATGACGACGTTTTCAAGATGGCGGAACTGCATTTAAGGCATTGGCTGAAGCAGGCCTAATTAAATACTAAATTTCTCGGAAAAAAAAAGGGAGCAAAGCACAAAACCACGGAGATAGATAGATAGACAGAGAGCAGAGAGAGACGAGAGAGAGAGAGAGAGAGGAAGAGGAGAGAGAAGAGGAGAGAGAGAGAGAGAGAGAGAGAGAGAGAGAGGAGAGAGAGAGAGAAGAGAGAAGAGGGGAAAGAGAGAGAGAGAAGAGAGAGAGAGGGGAGAGGAGAGGGAAAAGAGAGAGAGAGGAGAAGAAAAGAATGAGAGAGAGAAAGAGAGTCTTGAAAGAAGGAAAATCAGAAAGGTACAACAACCCAACACCAAGTAGAGCGAACGGAAGAATAGAGAGGAAGAGGAGAGAAAGAGAGAGGGGAAGAGGAGAAGAGTGAGAGAGGAAAAAAAAGGAAAGGGAGAGAGAGAGAGACTGACAATAAAATACGCGAGAACAAGAGAAGAAGACCTTAAAGGAGGAGGAAGAGGAGAAAGAACGGGTGGTTAGAGGAGGGCAAGAGAAAGAAAGAAGAAGGGAAAGATGAAAGAAGAGAAGAAAAGGGAAAACAACAGAGAAAAAGAATGAGAAGGAAAGAGAAAAGACAAGAATGAGCCACACGCATATACAAAGGTAAACAAGAGAAGGAAAGGAAAAAGATGACGAAGAAGGACGATGGGAAGGCAAGCAAAACAGGACAGAGAAAGGGGGAGGGGAGGAATTAAAACAAGAGAGGGAGAAGAGGACAGGAAGATGAGGAAGATGCGGAGACGAGGGAGGTCTGGGGCGGTGAGATAAAGTAAGAGAAGAACTGGAGGAGTAAAAAATATCAGGACGAGAGACAAGCCGAGGCGTTAAACCAGGAGAGGAGCCGAGTAAAGGATAGACGATCTGGGTCCGTTACGACCGAGAATGAGTGACATTATGTGAAGTAAAAATAATAGGAGAGTAATGTAGACAAGGGAGGGGAGAGGAAGTGGTCGGGACGAGTGTAGAGAGGGAGGAAACAAAACGGCTTTAAGAATAGCCGAGGAAATGACAGACAAATAAACGGGGAAGAAATGACGACACAAAAAATGTAGAAATGTAAGAAAAACGTCTAGAAGGTTAAGATTAGAGATGCAAAATGCAGGAAATTAGACGATACGAATGAGTCGCTGGCTTATGAGGAAAAGACCAAGTAGTTAAGAAAAAACAAGAGGAACACAGAAACGAAAATGAAAAGTAAACACGTATGGTCCACCTGCATATACAATAGGTAACAAGCGAGGTAAGGAAAAGACTTCGCGAAAGAGGAGAGAAGAAGCAACAGACAGGAAGGTGGCGGTCGTAAATCTAAAAACCCAAGAGCGGGTACATAGCACGCGACAATGGAAATATGAGACTGTAAAGAAATTTTTTGCGGGAAAAACGCGTGAGGTCGCGGGCTGAGAATACGAGATAAGCTACCAGAAGAACTGCGGGTGTAAAAATACTCAGGCGAGAGACAATGCCTGAGGCGTTTTCTTAACCAGACGGAGCCCGTGTAAAGCGACTTATTGCCTCTGCGTTCCCCCGTTCCCCTTCTCCTTCTTCCCTTAACATGAGTGACATTATGTGAAGTAAAATATTTAGGGAGATTTGTAGACAAGGGAGCGGGAGAGGAAGTGGTCGGGACACGTGTAGAGGGGGAGGAACAAAACGGCTTTCCGATTAGCCGTAGGAAATGCAGACTAATAAACGGGGAAGCTTCAAATTTTGATTCGACACAAAATATGTTTTCTTAGAAATTATAATACAAACACGTCTTAGACTCAGTTAAGATTAGAGATGCAAAATTCAGGGAATATATCTATACAATATGTCTGCTGCCTTATACTTAGAACAGAATTTATTTTACGACCCATATGTCGTTATAAGTACAAATAACATTGACTCCATATTGCAAAGCCCATTGTTTACATATCAAATCCAAGAGTATCCCTTAATGTAATTGCAATCATGCGTTTAAACCGATTGGTTAAAATACATTGTCATGGAAAAGCAGTGAGCAAAGAGGGTTTGTCAAAATCACAGATAAACATGTTCAGTATCTCCAACTCCGGCAACTTGTTTTTTTTTTAGTATACCTTCCTACTTTTTCAAGTTCACCCTCTTTTCACTAACGTAACTCCAGAATATTTTTCAGTTTCCAGTCTTTATTCCTGTGTACGCCTCTATCTGTCTGTATGTGCGTCTGGCTATCACACTCGCTTTGATCTGCCTCTTTCTGTCTTTCACACTTCATAAAATACCTTTTTTTCGTTTTTTAAATCCCCTCCCCTCTTATCTCTCTCCGCGAATACACACACACACACACACACACACACACCAACACCAACACACACACACCAACACAAACAACCACACCACACACACCCCACCCCACTTATATATAATAATATAAATAAAATAAATAAATAAAAACAAAAAAAAAACTATAACTTTAAAACAAATAGTAAAATATTATATAATTTTATTATTATATTAATAATATATATATATTAATATATATAGAAATGAATAAAACACACAAAAAACACCCCACACCCCCAACACACAAAACCCCACACACACACACACACCACACACACACACACACACATACACACCACACACACCACACACCGCACACACACAAAAACACACACCCACCACACACCCCACAAAACCACACCAAACACCACACACACCACACACACACACCCAATATAATAATATATATATATATAATATATATATATATAATATATAAATATATATATATATATATATAATATATAATAAGGCCGCGGGGCCCGAGTGGTTGAGCTCGGACTCAACTGGACGAGGGGCAATCTGAGTTCGAGAGTTCGAGTCCCCGGCCGGCGCGTTGTTCCCCTGGGAAAAGGAATTTCACCTCAAAATACCTCCCCTAGACGGGGGGAAGCCAGCCCAAGTCAGGCTGGCCCCAAGGCCGGTAAATAGAGAAAGTTTACCAAAAAAAAGGTAACACCGGCACTCCCCGGGGAAAAGGAACGGGGGGACCCTACCACGTACTCACCCAAAAGCATACAACATGAAAAAAAATTTTAAGTATCATGCATACCACGGCGGCTAAAACATCCCTACCGTTAAAAAAAGAAAAAAAAATATATATATATTATATATATTGTATATAAAACATTCTTCTACATTCTATCTATCTTTTGTCACACCCACCACCACCACACACACACACACACACACACACACCACCACAAATATAATATAAATAATATTATATAATATATAATAATATATATTAATATATTGATGTATAATATGTAGTATATATATGTATGTATATTATTAATATCTATCTATCTATCATCTTTTATCTATCTATTAACTATATATATATAAAATTATATATATATAATATATATATATATATTATATTTTACACATATAATATATTTAATATATATATATATTATATTAAATATAATATATATATATATATATATAAAAAACCCCAACAAATTTCTCCCTTCAGCCTTCCGCCTTTCTATCCGCTTCTAAACTCTCTCCGCTCTCAATATCTGTTTATAATCTCCCTGCCCTGAATTTTATGTAAGGTTTTATTGATAGAGTGCGTAGATTCCGAGCCTTAATAACATGAAACTGGCGCTCATGGTTAAATTCAAATATTCATATTATCCATTTCATCAATCTAATCTATTCATTAAACTTTTACTGCACCAGATAGATATCTATAAAAGTAGGTTATGGAACATTGAAATGATTGTGTACATGATATTATTATGAATGAAAAGTTGATAAGGAAATAAATGGAGGGATAAAGAAAGGCGTATTAATTGGAATAAATAGAAATGGAGCTTAAATTTGCTTTTATACTTAACATCGCTTCATAAGGAACAATGTATTTCTTTGCATTACTCAACATACAGCGACCGATAACCAGGATCATATAACCATGCATATGTATAACTAATGATTCGTTCAGTCTATTTATGAATAACCTTTAGGAAACTGTTATATATCTATTGTATCTTTATGGGTTTCCTTTGTCTCCGGTTTTGTTGTTCCTATATCATTTGGTGGAAAGAAAGATATTCTGTGATTAAATTCAGTCAGAACACACACCCACACCCACACACATACATACGCACGTACGGACAAACATATATACATAGACTTTCAAACACGTATACACACAAGCACACACACACAGGCGCACACACGCATATATACACAAACACACACAAAAGCACAACTAGATACGCACACGAGCACACACAACCACACACACAAAAAAGGGACACTACAACGAAAACACACCCCACCACACACACAACCCACACCCACCCCCAAACGCACGCACGCAGCACGCACGCACGCACGCACGCCACCACCACGCACGCACACACACACAGCACGCACGCACGCACGCACGCACACACACAGGGTACGAAAACACACACAAACCACACACACACCACACACACACACACACACACACACACACACACCACCACACAAAAACACACAACACACGAAAATGTGCTTTAAGTTATCTATCTTCACTAAATCTATATATTTTAATTAAATATAAATTTTAAT
Source organism: Penaeus monodon (assembly GCF_015228065.2). Taxonomy (NCBI): domain Eukaryota; kingdom Metazoa; phylum Arthropoda; class Malacostraca; order Decapoda; family Penaeidae; genus Penaeus; species Penaeus monodon. Next base: position 41,333,867 of record NC_051395.1, on the reverse strand, counting down.
ATTTAAAAATTAAATATATATAATATTATATTATATATTATTTTAAATACTTTTCCGATTGAACTATGGTAAAAAAAACCCTTTAATGAAAAAACTATTTACTAAAAAATAATACAGACCTAACTTGGTTCCGGTGGTTTTCCAAACTGGCTCATTTTCAAAAAAATTATTTTTTTTATTTTGTTGTTTTTCTCCCAAAAATATTATAAATATTATATATATATATATATATATATTAAATATTATTATATATATATTATATATAATTAATAATTTTTCTTCTTTTTTTAAAACGGTAGGTTCATGTCTGACCCGTGGTAAGCATGATATTTAAATTGTATTTTTTGGGAGTGAGTACGTGGTAGGGTCCCCAGTTTTTTTTCCCACGGAGATCCCGGTGGTCCCTTTTTTAGGTAACATTCTTCTATTTTTCCGGGTTTTGGGCCCCCAGCACTGACGGGTGGTTTGGCCACCCAGTGGCTAGGTACCCCAATCGAGGTGAAGTCCTTGCCCAAGGAAAAACGCCCCGGCCCGAGACTCGAACCCCTCGAATCAGATTGCCGTCGTGCCAGTCTTGGTCCGAGTTCTAATATAATTATATCCACACACAAAAAACACATGCATAAATACAACACACACACACACAAACCACCAGACACACACCCACACCACACACACACCCACACACACACACCCCCCACACACCAAACCACAAAAACACACACACACCACACACATAAACACACACATACAACCCCAACATACACCACACCGCACCACACACAAAAAATTTTTTTCTAGTGCTCTGGTCTACGACAGGTCCTTTTCGGCATCCATTTTTTCCATGACCCTCTATTCTTTGTTATTTCACCAACAAACCTAACAGGTGTTCCACTCTGGGTCGTAGTGGACCTGGGAGCAATAGTGGCTAACTAGTGGCTCCATACTCCTCAGCATCAACGCTTTTTCGTTTATACTCATACCAGGGTATGCCACAACACACAACACACACACAAACACACCACACACACACCCCACACACACACACACACAACCACCACACACACCAAAACCCCATACGTATTATTATGTGTGTGTGTTTGTGTGTGTAAATATATATAATATGTGTATAAATATATAATATATTATAATATATATTATATTAATATATTATTATAAATATATATATAAACCCAGCCTAGTGGGGTGCAAGCTACCCCTTATAAACCGGTCTCGGGCCCCCGGAAAAAATGGGGGGGGTTGGGTCAAAAAAGGGATCACCTTTAAAAAACTCCCCAAAAATTTTACATGAAATGAGCCAAAGAAGAGAGTCCCCAAACTTTAGGATGTCACCCGTAACGCCCCCCAAGTCACGCCCAAACTCTGTGGAAAGCGAGGCCTACGCCTCATGAATGGGGGCGGCCAAAAAAATTTTTAAACTTTTTCAATTGGGCTTTAAAATTTTTGGGACCAGACGGGGGAGGCCGGGTTCTGGCAGATATATGAAAATGGGAAGTGGAGGTTATGTGCGCAGGAAACAAGTTGGAAGGGAAAAAGGGCAAAAGAATTAGGTGAAGGGTAAAAGGGATATAGGAGGAGAAAATGGAGGGAAGAAAAGAATTGGAATCATTTCATCCGTACATGAAAGTTTTAGTGGGGGAAGTGAACAGAAAGAGTGACAGAATCATGGGGGATACAATTAGCCCTTGAAGTTTCTCGATGAATATATTTAGGTTTATGCCCCACAACAGGAGGCACAGATAAAGAAAAAGAACAGTTTTGGGGGGCAATACAAGAAGAACGGGAAAAAATTTTTGGGGGGCTAAAGGCCATGGCAAATGCCTCAGCGCATACACGGGGGAAAAATGCTTATGGAAAGGGTGATGAGGACGGAGAAAAGGAAATTGAACTCGCTTTACCCTTTTGATATGGTAATAGAAAATTTAATTTATTCCGTAAGAAATGAACCCCCTTTTAAAAAAGTTGTGATAGAGGAAAAAAAATTGGGACTTCCTTTATATCGAGGGAAAAAATTAGGGGGAATAAAAACTGCAAAGTAATCCCCGGGGAAACATGTGACTGACAGCACCCCTGGTTGTCACTGATCTCACCATAGCTGTCCGCAAAGCAAAAAGGAAAACTAAAACTCAGGAAGGATAAAATTGTTTTTTAAAATAAAGGAAAAAGCTTTCCAACAAGAGTTCAAAAAACCGGTTTTAAAAGAGCTGAGCCGGATATGGTAGTGTGAACACCTGGTGGAATAGCAAACATATTAATTAAGAACTGGAAAGGAAAGTGGAAAAAATAAGAAAATAAGGAAAATTTTGGGTTTAATGAAAAGTTTAAGAGAAAATGAGGGAAAAGAAAAATAAAAAATAAACTAGATGAAGACAGAGTAGCATAAAACAAGTCGCAAGGAAGCTAAGAAAAAATTTTTCCATCGCAAAATCAGAAGCATACGACCATCGTATGAAAAATAGACACTTAAAAAGGGCAGGCGAAAATATTCAATTTTGGCCCAAAAGTAGAAATAAAAGTACGAAGATTAACACATATACGGGAGATGAGGGACGAAAGTGGAAGTGTGCTGAAAAGAGAGAGATATCTTGATAAAATAGAAGCAGTATTTTCAAAAGCTGAAAGAAGAAATGATAGATATTTGAGGGAGATGGAGACCCAAATCAAAGTAGCTGAAAAAAAGGAAAGGTGAAGCCGACTAAAGAAGAGAAAATGGAAAAAACACGGGCCCAGACATCCATGGGAAGAGGAAAGCTTTTGGGAGAAGGAGTTGACATCTTGCTGGATGTGAACGAGATAAGGGAAAAAGGGAAGCGATACCAGAAAAGTGGAGAGAAATAATTTGATATAATCTTCAAAGAGAAAGGAGATATTAGAATTGGGAACACGGGGTTTAAGTGATGTACCGTATTTAACTACTGGAAAAGGGTTTGGACTCGCGACTGAGACAGTGGGGCGCATTGGGCCCACAGCAACTTTTTTATAAAAAGAACGGAACGTTTCGGGATTTTCTCAAGTAAAAATGGAGAAAGAAGGGGGAAGCAAAGAGAGTTGCTTGGTCTTCATCGACTTTGAGAAAGTTATGACCGAGTGCCCCGCCCAAGAAGCCCGGAGAGGGGTACGAGAGGAGGAAAACAAGAAAAAAATTTAAAAATGACAGGGAAAGCTAAAAGGACGTGGCAACGAGAGTTAGGACAAAATGGGCTGACGGAACATTCGAAGTAAAGGTCGGGTCAAAACCCGGGTCGGCGCTTGCCCCCCTCTATTCAAAAATAGTGTTTATGTCTCACGGAAAAAGTAAGGAAAACCACCTGGGGCGTATTGTCGTTGTGATATTTTTTGTGGGAGAAAGTAGAAAAAGGAAAACTAAAGAAAAGCGGGAAAAGAAAAAGCGGCCAAGGACAGAATTTCACCCCAAAATTACGACGCCAACTACCAATTAAAATAGGTGGGGAGAAATTGAAAAGAGTTCGACCTTTTAAAACTAGGGTCAAAGGTCGAGAAACGCCCGGGAAAGGATAAGGGAAGTTAAATTCAAATTCAAAAAGGATGGGTAATTGGGAAAAGTGCCAGAAGGTTGTGCGATAGGAGAGTCCAAATTTAAACCCAAAAGGGAAGGGGCCTAAGGCCGTAGTCAGACCAGCCTTTAAATCGGCCTAGAACAGCCCCCCGAAGAAGTTAGAAAAAAAGAATTGGAATAAATGAGATGAAGATGTTTTGAGGATGGTTTGGGGTCACAAGGAGAAATAGAAAAAGAAACGACTACATAGAGTGGAAGGGGTGGAAAATTTCCAAAAAGATTCAGGAGGGAAGATAGTGGTTCGGGCCCTTTAAGGAGAAAGCTGGGGGAAAACCGTAGGAAAGAAGTCATGGAAATGGAAGTAAAGGAAAAAGAAGAAGAGGAAGCCCCAGAACACGTTTGGAAAAATTGTAAAAAATAAAGATCTTTTGGGAGAAAAATAAAAAAAGTAGCGCTTGTTAGCAAAAAAAAAGGGGAAAAATTGGAGAGGCTCTTACGGGACCCGCATAGGGACAAAATGAGAAAATAAATATATACACACCCCATATATAAAAATAATTTTAAAATTTTAAATTTTAATATATAAATATTTTATATATTATAATATATATTTTAATAATAAATGTATATATATAATTATTAATATATATAAATAAATTTATTAATACAACCAAATATGTATATATATATATATATAAAATATTTATAATTTTTTATATTATATAAAATATATATAAAATTAAAAATATATATATATATATTTATATTTTATAATGATTATATACACTACACACAAAACCCGTTTTTTTATAAAATATATATATATATATTTATAATTATTATATAGTTATATGTAAATATATATTATAATAATATATAATATTAATTATATATTAATATATATATAACAATATACACACACACAATTCACACTCCGGGCGATTAAACTCATAACTCTTTGCCACATTGCTCCCGGGGCCAGAGAGATAAAAAGCTAGCTAGAAATTTGCGGATAAAAATATATTTTATAATTATAAATATATATTATATTTATTTATATATATATTTAAAATAAATATACATATACATACCCACACCACCAAAAATACAAACATTTTCAGGCGAGGTCGCAAGAGGTTTTCCTCAGGGGATCCCCGAACCCTTTTTTTAACCCTCTAGATGTCATAAGGCAGGGGTTTGTTCTGCATGGGGAATCCCCATACCTTTGACCAGCAGGATGAATACAAGGCAGCAGTTTGGCTCCCCCATCGATGTATTTTAAAAAGAGTAGTCGACATGACTGGTCGGTGTGTGGTTTGTGGTGTTGTGTGTGTGTGTGTGTGTGGGGAAATAAAAACATATATATAATTATATTTATATATATATTTTAATATATTATTTTATATTATAAAATAACTATATATATTAATAATTATATATATTTATATATTTATTTTATTATATTATAATATATATATATATTTTGTGTGTGGGTGTTGTGGGGGGTGTGTTTTGTGTGTGGAAAAGTTTTAAAAGCATTCACACAGACATTCACCGAGATAAAACTCCCTTTATTTTTTTGCTTAAAGCCCGGGGGAAGCGAATGAAGATGGGAAAGTTTTAAAGCATTTTCTTCATAGGGAAGGACAGAGAAACCCTTATTTAACTTGGTGAGCCTTTTTTTTTCAAAGAAAGATTTTCTTTAGTCGACTTTGTGAACTCAAAGCATTTTTTTTAGACTTCTTTGTATCAAACTTGAAGTTTTCTAGCAAAATGCATCGTAAAATTTATCTACTTTTTTTAAGTGTGCCCCTTTTTTCCCGAAAGTTTTGGACGTTCATGTGGACCTCGACATAAAATCGGAAAGAGAGGAGGACGAAGAAGAAGAAAAATAAAAAGGTTTCGAGGAAAACGAGACGGAGAGGAGAACCAGAGAATTAGGAAAGGAGGAGAGAATCACATGATTAATTTCGCGAAAGAGATTTGGAGAGATAATCTGTACGAGAAAAAAACGGGGCGATATGGATAGAGGGGAAAGTTGCACAAGGGAGATCAGCCTGAGACCCCGGAGAGGGGACAACAAGATAAAGGTAGGGGAAAACAACAGCTAAAAGAATCCACCGAGGAAAAAGGCAGTAACTTAAAGAACATCTCCCCTTTTTCTCGGAAAAAAAATGGAACGGACAGCTCCCCTTAGCAAGTGAGTTTGGGACAGCCCTGGCCCCCCCGCCCCGTGCCGACGTCGCCACAACTTTAAAGAACAGCTAAAAGTGTCCAGGTAAAAGACGGTAAAATTCTTTGCTGGAAGAACTGAGTCAAAAACGTTTCCGTTTGGTTTGAGTTAATGAAGACTCACTTAGGGGTAGGGGGATAAGTTACCCCGGTGCGACTTTTTTGTGGCGCGGCTGGAAACGGCGAGGGTGGGGGGAAGGGGGTGGGTGGGGTGTGCTTATTGTTGGTTTTTTGTTGGTTGTTCAACACCACCACCACACCACACAACCACCCACACACACACAACACAACACCACACACACACACACCCACAACACACACACACACCATATGTACACACCACAACCCTACACACACACCCACACACACACACAAACACACACACATAGTATACACCACAACACAACACACAACACACACCCAAAACACAACCACACACCAAAAAAAAAATATAAAAAAAGAAGTGCGGCGTGTGTCCAAAGGAGGAAAAAAGCCTTCCGCGACGCTCCCCCTAATCTGCCCTGCTGTCGTGGGATCTTTCCCCCCTCCGGTCTCTTCGAGTTCGAAATTTAGTAAAGGGAATAGGTTTTTTCCCTTTTATAAAGAAACGATCCCCGGGGATTTTTTGGCTAAGACACAGCGAGAAATAGCTTTAGGGCTGTTTGCCACACCCTAATTAGGAAAAACTTTAGGGGAAATTTAATTTTGGCTGCTTTGAAATTCAAGATTTGAGTGTAAAATTCACTTTAAAATGGTAAATCCCTTCCGTAATTTCGTAAAGACAATCTAAACCTTTGTTCCGGGGGAATATCGTTTTCAGAAAAACCAACAACATATTTTCCAATTTCGATAGTTTATCTTTATAGCTAATATAATATAAAAATATATTATATAAAGATTAATATATAATATAAGTATATTATATACATATATATATATAATATGTGTGTGTGGTGTGTGTGTGTGTGTTTTTGTGGTGTGGTGGGTTTTGTTGTGGTGGTTTTGTGTGGTTGGGGGGTGTTTGTGTGTTTGTGTGGTGTGTGTGGTGTGTTTGAGTGGTGTGTGGTGTGGTTTTAAATATATATATATATATATATATATTATATTATTTTAAAATATACATATATATTATATATATATATAATATATATATATAATATAATATTAAAATATATATATTCCTACCCAACACTGTAATATAAAAACCACATTTAATTTTTCCCGTCTTTCTTTTTGTTGTTGTTATGTACAAACCCTTCTACCTCATTTAAAAGTCCCCAAAAAAAAAAAAAAGAAAAAAAAAAAAACTTCTTTCTTTTTTTTTTGGGGGATATACTTGTTCCTGTAATTCGAAATCCATGCACAGCATTTTTTTCACGAAAAAATTTGGGAAACAGAATGCTGGGGTTTTCCCTTCCTTTTAAACACTCATTGCACTGCCACTTCCTGCTGTTATCCTGCTGAAAACGTAAGTCTTAACGAAGCAGCCCCCATTCGGAATTAGAAAGCCCTAAACTGTTTGTATCACTCACTTGGTAAAAGTTAAATAAAAGTTTTGACAAAGTCAGCCAACCGTTTTAAATTGGTTTAAATCATCAGTTGGATTTTTATAAAGGACTTTCGTCTAAATAGTCTATAAAAATCAGGTATTTTGCGTTTTTTTTTTGCTTTGTTTGTTTTTACATACAAATCCCGATCAAAAGGGAGGGGAGCATAATAAATTAAGAATTGGTTATGCCATGGGAATTAAAACTGTTTAATAGCAAAAGTCTAATATTTTTTTCAATTTGGAAACTAATTTACCGTTAGGGGTTACCAAAATGATGACGAGGAAGTTAATTAAAAAACTTCAATATTGACAGTGGCAATAGTGATAATAAAAAATAATGATCAAATATGACCATAAAATAATAATACAAAACAATATTATGATGATGGGATGGATAAAAAAGATAGTGGTGATAAGTGATAAGAAATCGTAATATAAAAATAAAAATAATTAAAATAAAAAAGGGTTAATGAAAATGGTGATGATGAGATGATGATGATGATGATGATGATGATTTCGAGATAAAGATTTAAAAATGAGATTGTGCTGAGATGCTACTGTGCTGATGAGCGACAGTAATTTATATAAACAATGAAATGATAATAACGATGTAATAAAAATCAATAAAAAATAATATAATGATAATAGCAAGAAAATAGAATTATCATTATAAATACCGTGATGATGCTAAAATTTATAACGATTATAAAGACAAAAATAATTTTGATAAAATGATAATAAATAGTAATAATGATTGATAATAAAGATAAAATAAATTGTTAAATGAAAATAAAAATAATGATAACGATAATAAAAATGATAATGATAATCATGATAATATGTGATATAATAAAAAATAATAAAATAAAATAATAATAATAAATAATAATAATATAATAATAATAATTAAAAATAGTAAAAAATAATAATAAAAAAAATGATAAAATTTAATAAAATTTAATAATAAATAATAATAATAAAAATTAATAATAATAATAAAAAAATAAAAATAAAAAAGGGGCAATAATAATAATGATGATAAAAAAATAATAAGAATAACAAAGATTACAGATAAAGATAATGAAAATGAAAACCCAATATCAATAATGAAATGATGGTGATGATAGAAATAACATTAACGGAAATTGCAACAATAATGAAAATAAAATAATAAAAATTTAATAAAAAATAATAATAAAAAAAATTAAATAATAGATAAAAATGTTTAATAAATAATAGGGTATAACAATAATGTTAAAAATATTGAAGTAATGATAAATAATAGTAATAATAAAAATAATAAAAAAACAATAATAAAAATTTAATAAAAAATAATAATAATAATAATTAAAAATAATAAAAAAAATAATAAAAAAAATTAATTAAAAATAATGATAATATGACGGGGTTTCAGATCTCCAATCCGAATACTATACAAAAAAACACAAAAAAGGGAAAATTTAAATTTAAAAATAAAAACGTACAAAAAAATACTAAAAAAAATAAAAAAAAAAATCCAAACATCACACACACACACACACAACACACACACACACACACACAAAAACACACAAACACCCCCCACACCCACACACACACCCCCAACACATATATATATATATATTTTTATATATATAATATATATATATATATTATAAAAAATTTTAAATTTATATTTTTTGTGGTGGTGTGTTTTTGTATTATACATAAAATTTTAATATTAGTATATAAAATATATATTTAAAATTAAAATTATATTTTTCATTTTTATTTATTATATATATATATTTATACACTAATGTATATATTTATAATCCCCAATTTTTATTTTGATATAAGGTTTTTAAAATTTTCTTTTAATTTATATATTATATAATTATATTATAATAAAATATTATTAATATTAAAAGGTATATATGATCGTTACTTTTTACACATACACACACACCCACCACATTAGAAAAAATTTTAACCATTAAAAGGCGGGTTTGGGGGCATAAAAATATGCTTAACCACTTTTGGGAATAAAACCCACTTAAAACACAAACGAAAAAATTTTTAAAGCCACCATACATTCCCTTTCTATCTCTTAATCTCCCCCTGCGGTTATTCGAACCACAGGACGCTTAAAATACATTAACCAATTTACACTACCGCCCCTTCTTTGGTTAAGAATCGCGAGAAAAAAACTCTTACTAAAAACATCTTTAGGGGTCCGGCGAAGGGGAAAAGTGACCCGCTCGGATCCCGGTTTTCCCCCCTTTAGAGGAGGTCATCCCCGCCGTACTTTGGACCGGTTATAAATGTACAGGAAACGGAGGACATTTTTTATTTTACTGGGGCTTGAGGTTTTTTTGCCGAAGAGGAAGGGGAAGGGGGGGGGGGGAAAATACACCTTCGAGGTTTGTGGGGGTTGGGACCTACGGGGAAGGGGGAGGGGGGGAGAAGGGGAGGAAGGAAATAAAGGGAAGGGGGGAAAAGGGAAAGGGGGGTGGGGGTTTTTTGGGGGAGGGGGGAGTGGGGGGGGTTTAAAGAAGGAAAGGGGAAAAAGGGAAGGGCGGGGAATTTGGGGTTTGGTAAAGGGAGAAAAAAAAAGAAAAAAAAATGAAGGAAGAGAAAAAGGGGAAAAAGGGGGGGCGGGGGAAAAACACACATGGAAAAAAAAAGGAAACAAAAAAAGAAAAGGGGAAGGGGGAAAAAGAAATTGGGGTTTTGGGAAGGGAGAAAGGGTAAAAGAAAGGAAATAAATAAAACGAAAAACCGCAAAAGTATTTTTAGGGGGGGGGGGGGAAGGTAAAAAACAAAGGAAGTTTTTTTAAATGTGGGGGAGGGAAAAAAAATGAAATAAGAAAAAAAAGGGTTTTTCCCTAGAGGTAGGAAAATTGGGAAGAAAGAAGAAAAGAAATGAGAAAAGGAAAGGGAGGAAGACTGGAAAAAAGGGGGGGAAAGGAAAGGACAAAAAAGGGAATGATAGGGGGTATTGATAAAGGGAAAAAGAAAATAAAAAAATGGGGGAAAAGGGGGAAAAGGGGGGGAGGATCCTAAAGGGGGAAAAAAAGAAAGAAAAAAAAAAAGAAAAAAAAAAAAAGAAAAAAAAAAAAAAAAAAATGCTTTTTGGTTTCCCCCGAATGCAGAGGCCCGGGGAAAAGGGGGGATAAAAAAGGTAAAATGCGTTTGAGGAGGAGGAGAGGGCTGCTGGGCCGAGATGGGAAGACGGGAGAAGGGGGAAAATTAAAGAAAAAAGGAAGAAAAGGGGAAAGGGGAATATAATAAAAATTTGATAATAATAATAATAATAAAATAAAAAATAATTAATAAAATAATAATAATGTGGGGGGAGAGGGAATCTGTGACTTTTATCCCTCGAAAAAACCTTGACTGAGCGTCTAGTGATCCCCCGACCGAAAAAGGTTTCATCCTTTCTTTTTTCCTAATATTGCACTTGCTTCTAAATTTTCAATAAATGTTATGATATACTTTTTGGCAAACCCTTCCCTTTTTAACCTTTTTACCATTTTGCTCTATCTTTTATTTTTCCCATCAAAAGCTCTGAGTAGAACTCAAATTTCCGATCTTTTTGTCCTTTCCCCCCGCATTTTCTCCCCCTTTCTCTAATATGATTTATATACCTATATATTTATTTTTTTAATGAAGGTTTATCTATTTTCCCTCTATCTGTCTACCCGGTTTTATATTATCTGTTTTATCTTGCTCTGTCTTTTCTGCACAAACACACAAACACACCCACCAAAATTTTATATATTATATATATTTATATATATAATTATTTTAATATATATAATTATATATAATAAAATTTTAAATTTTGTATATAAATATAGTTTTTTTATGGTTTTTTTTTGTCTTTCTTTTTTATCTAAAAATGCCCCATTTTTTCTATCAACTATCTACATCTGTCTGTAAGGAAGATTTGATAGATCGTCAAAACAAAAAAATTGATGAGATTTCGACATGTAAAAAACATTTAGATAAAAAAAAGCCCAGATGTAACATACATACCCAAGTGTAAAAATAAAAACCCCAAATAATCACTAGCAAAAATTCGTTTCGTGTCAGTAATTTGGTTTTGGAATTTACTTTATTTCTGTTTCCAAAAAGGAAAAACCGGGCAAAAGAGGTCAACCATGTTGCTTGAAAAAATGAAACCCTTTGCTCATATTTGCCCCTTTGGCTGGATAAAGGTGCTTTGTTATAAATTGAACAAAAAGTTTTCTCCGTGTTTTTCGTGTGGACTTTTTCATTTTTTTTCCCTTTCTTCCCAGAAACAAAAAACACAAAAAATTTTTTTTTTGCGGGTGGGGTTTAAAAAAAGAAAAAAAAAAAAAGGTAAACCTTTACACGGGCAGGCTTACTTTTTGAGTTTTTTTTCTTGTTCCCCAAAATTTTCCCTTTTTACTAAAACTGTTATCATCTTTCTGCCCTTTGCCTCTGTGTGTTGTCTGCCTCTGGGCCCTGATGACTGCCCCCTGTCTCTCTCTCTCTCCCCTCTCTCTCTCTTCCCCTCTATCTCTTCCCCTCTCTTTTCCCCCCTCTCTCTCTCTCCTCTTTTTGGCTCTCTCCCCTCCTCTCTCCCCGTTTACTCGCTCCCCTTGCCACTCACTCTGTTGATATTAGTTTTGCATCTCTCTTCCGCCATAACGCACACGCCCTTAAAGGAAATTTAAAACGTGATTGGGGTTCTAAAAAAGGGGGAAAAAAGAAAAACGAGATATACAAAGACGGGGAAAAAAAGGCCCATCCCCCACCCCCACATATGCTTTACAGGCAGACGCAACTCGGGACGCACACGGACACCACACATCCCTCCCTTTAAAATTATAGTATTTTATATATAATATAAAATTATATATTATATAAAATATAATATTATATATATATATATATATATATAATCTTTAATATATATACATACACACATAAACTCACACACACACACACACACACACAAACACACACCCCAAACCCAACACACACACCCACCACACATATAAAAAAACATATTTTATTTTATACATTTAAATATAGATATATTTATATTAGGTATATAAACATATATGTTTTCTTTATGTATATTTTTTGAAATTATTATGTATGTATTACAATTTTATATATATATATATGTAATATGTATATATATGTATATATTCCTATAAAATTCTTATATAAAGTGCACACCACCCACAACACACACACACACACCCCACACACACAAACACACCTTTATTAATATTATATATATATATATATATAAAATATATATTTTATAAAATAGGGATATGTAATATACACAGGGTAACATATATACACTAGTATAATCCACACACACACAAACACACACATATTATATGAAATTTCCCCACACACCCACACACACACCCAACCACACCAAAACACCACACCCACACCACACAACACCACAAACACACACACACCCCCCCACACAAAACCACACACCACACACACAACACCCACACACCCAACACCCCACACACCCACACACACACACACACACACACACACACACCACAACACACGGGACACACAACACACACAAAAAAACCAAAACAAAACCACACACAAAAAAACAACACACACACATGTGTGTGTGTGTGTGCGTGTGTGTGTACACAATGCCCTTCATCCAGTCTCTTTGTCTATCTCTCTTTCCTCTTTCCTTTCTTCAGACCTTCTAATCACAATTGTCTTTCCTTGAAGGGGCTTTGTCCCGCTTTTTGGGGGAAAAGAAAAGGGCCGAGATAAAACTCAAGGTCTTCGGGTCACGATCCACACATGATTGAGCCAAATCTCGTTAATCGCTCTTGCATTTTCCCCCTCTTGGTGCTTGATCGGTCTCCCTTGCCCTCTTCCTCCTCCGGGCTCGGCTCGTGCGGGATCCCAGTCCATCGCGCCTGCCACTCCTCTCCGGGAGGGGAAAGCTGGAAATGAAATCAACTCATTTTCTTTGATGGCCCCGCGGACGGAAGGAAAGGAAAAGGTTTAGGGCCCAAAAATTACCTCCTGTGTCGCTCGGTGCCGATGATCATATCCTGCTTAGGTCAGAAGGTCATGCGGCTTGATTAAAACACAGGAATAAGGTCGCAGGAAGTGGAATACGACGTAATTTGAGAGAGAGAGAGAGAGAGAGAGAGAGAGGGGGAAAGGGAGGGAGAGAGAGAAAAAGAGAGAGGAGAGAGAGAGGGGAGAGAGAAAAGAGAGAGGGAGGGGGGAGGGAGGGGGGGAGAGAGAAGGAGAAGAGAGAGAGGAGAAGAGAGAGAGAGAGAGAGGAGAGAGAGAAAAGAGAGAGGAGAAAAAGGAAGGGAGAGAGAGAGGGGGGAGATAGGGGTATGTAAGTGTTTATGTATATATTATATATATATATATATATTTTAAAATAAATATATAAAATATAAAAATATATATATATATTTTATTATAAAATATAATATGCTATTTGTTTTGGGGTGTGTGTGTGTGGTTACAAATATATACATATATAATATAATATATATTTTAAAATATATAATATATATATATTAATAATATATATTAAATGGGGTTTTGTGTGGTGTGGGGGTGGGGGGTGTGTGTGCGTGTGTTTTTTATGTTATGTAAATAACATTATAAAATGTAATATGTAAAATATAATTTATATTTTATAAAATATATATATTATATATATTATTATATTAATATATATATATTATAATATTATAGTATAAAACACAATACACACACACAACAAAAGGAATAGTATATAATATAAAAAATTTTAATATAAAATTATAGTTTGTATAATATATATAAGCTTTTTAAATATTAATAATTTTCCTATTATTTTAATATATTATATACCAAACATACATACTAAAATTTTATATTATAAATATATATATATATATAAAATATACTTTAAAATTATAAAATAAAAAATATATATATGTATATATAAAAATATACTAAAAAATAGGTATATATAAATATATAAAACATATATATATTTTTTAAAATTATATATATATTATATATATATTTAATATATATATATATATACAACATAAAATTTTACACTACATACATACACAAAGAGAGGAGAAAAAAAAGAGAGATAGAAAAGGGGAGAAAAAGAGAATGAAAGAGAGGGAGGGGAACGGGAAACCCCCTCGTAAAGGGAAAGGGGCCAAAAGGAAAAACCCCCGATAAGGGGGATGGCGGGTGAAGGGGGGGTGGCAGTTAATGCGTCTGATAAAGGGTTTGATGAGAAAACCCGAATGAATGTCCAGATTAGGGGAAAACATCGGGGGGAAAATAAAAAGGGGAAAAAAAGGTAATTCTTTTAAGATTGTGGTGTTATAACATTATGTAAAATTATACAAAATATAAAAATAATTTTATAATTTATAGATAGATAGATAGATAATAGATAGATAGATGTGATAGAAAAACACCCACACACACACAGCCACACCCCACACCCCACACACCCCCACAAACCCACAAAATTCCCCCACACACACACACCCCGCACACACACACAAAACACCCCACACAAAACACACCCCACCCCACACATAATTTTAATAAAGTTATTATAATATAAATTTTAATATATTAATATATAAAATATGTTAAGAAAATATAATTAAAATTTTAATGTAATATAAAACCTTTTAAAAACTTTATAAGATCATAATATTATATATAAAAATTATTATATATTATATATATTTTATATATGAAATATATATATATATTTTAATATTATAAATATATTATAAAATATTATACTATAAAATTTTATATTATAAAATAATATATTATATAATATATATATAATATATATATATATAAAATTATATAAAATATATAATCTAATTATTATATACTTATTATATATATATATATATTTTATATATATATTTATATATATATATATATAAAATTTTAAAACACACCCCCAAAACACCCACACACACACACACCCCACCACACACACACACAAAAAATATATTATATATAAAAGGGTTATATATATATAATAAAATTTATATATTATATAAGAGAGAGAGAGAGAGAGAGAGAAGAGAGAGAGAGGGGGAGGAAAAGGAGAGAGAGAGAGAGAGGGGGGAGAAGAGAAAGGAAAGATAGTTTAGATAGATAATAGATAGTTTAGATAGTTTAGGATAGGTAATAGATAAAATTGGGATTTTTTATCTATTTTTTATAATTTTTCTATTTTATTTTATGTATATATATTTAAATTTTTTTTTATGAAAAATATATGCTACATATTATTTTATATAATATATATATATAAAAATATATATAAAATATATATATTTTTATATATTATATATATATATATATATATTTTTTTGATCTGAAATCTTGATCTGCTCCGAAACTTTTTTAAATATTATTGGCCCTGGGCCTTGGGGACCATACAGTGGGTAAGCAATTTCTATCAATTAAAAATATTTCCATATTATGTATAAAATTACGGCAAAAAATTTTATAAACATCAGTCAACCCCCCAGTGTACCAAAGGGGCCATGAATAATGAAAAAAAGTTCTTTTCTCTTCCTCTGTTAAAACCCACGCACAGACGACAAAAAGCACACACCCCACACACACCACACACATACCCAAAATATATATATATTATTTTTATATATATATATATTATATAAAAATTATTATATATTATATATATATTTTATTATAGATTTAAAATATATATAATATTATCTATCTATCTATCTATTTATATATATATATTTTAAAATTTTATAAAAATTATATATTATATATTATTTTAAAATATATTTTAAATATATATATAAAAGGCAGTATACCCCGGGCAAATTGAAAAATAAAATTTTAAAAAGCTCGCATGCTTTACATGCACACGGGATACAAAACAAGAAAAACCACCCCCACCCCAAGGGCCGCGCCAGGGCCCCCACACACCCCAACAAAACACACACACCAACACACACAAAACGCCCCCACACACACACCACCCACCGCACACAACACACACAAACAAAACACACCCACCCCACACACCCCCCACCCCACACAACACACACCCACAACACACACAAAAACCACACACACACAACACACAAACAGCCCGACTATCCCAAAAAAATGACATATCCCCTTTTAGGGGTCCCCGCAGGTTCATAGGGGAAGTCACCGCCGGGGCACAGGTGTTAGCGGGCCCGAGACGCGGTTGTTTGGGAAAGGGCACCCAATAAAGGGCAGGGGTGGCACTCCCAAAATAACTTCTCAGTAAAAAGGGGGCCCTATGTCCTGGTGGAAAAAATTTGGTTATATATATTTTATATTATAATTATATATAATATTATTTATATATATAATTATATAAAATTATATATATATATTTTATATTTTTTTTATCTATATCCACATTGTGTGTATGTGTGTGTTTGTGATTGCGGGTGTATGAAATGTGTCCCATATATACGTAATAAAAAAATATATATATTCTATTTTATATTATATATTATATTAATATATATATTATGTTTTATTAATATATATTATATATCATATATAAAATATATATTATTATAAAATTATATATATATATATATTTATATTACATATTATTATATATTTTTGTATTATTTTTAAATTATATATTATATTTTTAATATATTATTTTATAAAATATATTTTATGGGTGGGTGTGTTGTGTGTTGTTGGTTTTGGGGTTGTTTTGAAATATATATATATTATATTTTAATATATATATAAAATTAATATATTTTATATTAATTTATATAATCTATATAATATATATAATATATATTATATTATATATATAAATTTTAAATATTTTTGTTGTTGTGTGTTTGTGGTGTGTGGGTTTGTTGGGGTGTGGGGTTGTGTGTGGGGGTTGTGTGTGTGGGGTGTGTTGTGTTTTTAATGTGTTTGTGTGTGTGGGGTGGGGTTTGTGTGTGTATGTTTCTTTTTGTTGTGCCTTGTCAATTGATTTTGGGCTCCCATGCATTTGAACCTCTCCTGTATGGGGCCCGATGGAAGAGTTTCCCCTTTTTCCGTAAGCATCCCACGGGCCGAAAACCAATTATCAAAGGTATTTTCTTTCTCTGCCCCCCTTTCTGGATTTTAAAACCCATCTATTTTTCCTTCCAAAACAGTTTCTCCAAGCTTTTTTCCCTTCTATTGCCCAAAAAATTTCGGCCCCTCTGAGGGATAGAGGGGAGAATCTGTCCTTTTCTTCTCAAACCCTTTTGCAAAAAACCCTTTTCTTTTGCACAAATTTCAGTCCAGACACTTTAAAACATTTTTTTGGGTAACACCACTCCCCCTGCTTCCAGTTTCTTTTTTCATTTTTCTGCATAAGGGTTCCATAATCATTAAATGTATTTTTATTTTAAATGAAATTATTTTTATATATATTTTATATATAATATATATATTTTATATATATATATAATATTTTATATATATAGGAGAGAGGAGGGGAAAAGAGAGAGAGAGAGAGAGGATAGATAGATAGATAAAAGATAGTTTAATAGATAGATAAAAAATAGATAGATAGATAGATAAAAGAGAGATAGATAGACAGAGGGGGAGAGGAGAAAAAAAAAATAAAAGGAGGAGAGAGAGAGAGAGAGAGAGGGGAAAAGGAGAGAGGGGAGAGGAAGAGAGAGAGAGAGAGAGAAGGAGAGAAGAGAAGAGAGCAAAAATTTAAGTAATTGAAACGATGGCGCTAAAGATAAATCGATCTGAGAAATGGGACTCCACTGATTGGAAAAGTTACACCCTTAATCAAAGAAGCTTTCATGAGTCAGGGAAGTGAGTAAGCGGTGTTGTGGGGTTTTCTTAAAGTAAAATTTGGGGTTGGAAAATAATGCGAATTAATTTATTTTAAAGGGGATCAGTGGCAAAATAAAAGGGCCCCAAAAAAAAAAAAGAAATATTAATGAAGCAAATAATAACGGGATTTAAACCCCGTTTTGCTAGAAATTTTAAATGAGAAAATTGGCGGATTTTGTCCCAAATCATTGGGGGTGCAAAGGGCGGAGAACTTAAAGCGAAAACGCCCAAAAAATCTAAAGAAAAAGGAATGATTAATGAGAACTGAAGTATATTAGAGATAAAACTCAAACAAAAACACATCTAAAAGAGTGTATATGGTAGTGTAACTGAGAGCATTGAGTGAATGATTGTGAGAATGAGTGAGTGAGGGAATGAACAAACACGACTTCCTTGTACACTGCCATCCATCCTTCAACACTCTCCCCTTCTCTCCCTCCTCCTACCCTCCACCCAGCCTCTTCCCCTCTCTCCCTTCCCTCTTCTACCCACCTCCATCTATCCCCTCTCTTCCCTCCTCACCCTGCTGCCGTCCAACCCAAGCTCCTCCCCCCTCCTAGTACCAGACCCCTCTTTCGCGTTCTCCCCTCCTCCCCCCTCCTCCATACTTGCCTCCCCTAACTTCTTCTCCGTTCCCGGTTTTCCCCTTCCTCTCATTCCCTTTACCCCCTTATCGCTCCTTCTCCCCATTTCCCCCCCTTTCTCTTCCATCTACTGCTCTTCCCCTCCTCCGTGATGCCCTCTCTTCCTCCCCCTCCCTACTCGCCTCTTACCTCCCCACTCTTCCTGCACCTACTGCCGTTCCCTTTCTCCCCGCTCCCCTCTTTTCCCCCCCCCCTTTTCCCCCCCCCTTACCTTCCCCCCTCTTCCCCCGCCTCCCTTTCCCCGCCCCCCTGCTTGTCATCCCATATTTCCACCTTGGGGTTTCTGGGAGGCCAAACCCCCACTGTAAAAATTTCCCTTACCCCAAAGGGGTTTTACATTGCTCCCAAAATGTGGGGGCTAAAAAGGGCCCTGTTTGGGCCCGTTTCCACAGCTGCTAAAAGACTTTTGTCCAAACTTTAGATGTATGTGTCGCTCGGAGCCAGGGTCGCGGTGATTCTACTCTGGCGGCCAAGTTGTTTAGCAGATCCCGGGAAACTCTTGCTGTAGGAATTTGTTTTCTTACAGGTTTTGTGTGTGTGTTGTGTGTTGGGGGTGTTGTGGTTTTGTGTGTGTGTTGTGTGGGGTGTGTGTTTTGTGTGTGTGTGGGTTTCGTGGTGGTGTATGTATGTATATGTGTTTGTGTGATGCATGTGTCAAACGTGTCTTCATTTTGTTATGTGCATGTACCCCTCCAAAGTGGGGTTTCAATGTATGTGTTTTGAAAAAAGGAAATATAACATCCGGCATCGATTGCGTGTATATTCCACCGCAACAATGCGATACACCCAAAAGGGACCCCTCCCATTTAAAAGGGGCACATGACTGCCCTTTACCCCGCCCAAAAATAATGGGGCCCCATCTCGGCAGAAAACCCATGAAGCACAGCCTACAAAAAAATTTCCCCTTTGGGGTCTTTTATTTCCCCTTCGATCAACCCTTTTTATATCGCCCCCCACCATCTAAGGGCCTTTCCCCACGGGGTTTGGAAAAAAGCGCTCTGGACTTAACTTAAAATCAAAAGTCCTAACTTTTAAAGTAATGCGTGGTGTTTATGGGTGTATATGTATGTTTGTGTGTGTGTGTGTGTGTGCGTGTGTGTGTGTGTGTGTGCGGGTGTTTTGTGTGTGTGTGTGGTTGTTTTGTGTGTGTATGTATATATATGTATAAAAAATATATTTTATATATATATTATATATATTTCCCTACACCACACACACAACCCACACACACACACACACACACCACCCCACACACACACACACGAAATTATATAAAAAAATGTTTATGGTGAAAATTATATATTGTTTTTATTTTAATATATATATATTAAAATTTATATATTTAATAACTTTTATTAAAAATAAAGTAAAAAAAAAAATATATGAAAGTTTGTATGTATGTATGTACCACACACACCCCACACCCCAAAAACACACACCCACTTTTTCAAAAGATGTTTATGGGTGTATATGTATATATATGTATATTTTATATATATATATATATTTTATATATTTATATATATATATATTATATATATATAAATATATATATATATATATTAATATGTAAAATATATATATGCATTTTGTATTATGATGTACCAAAACACACACACACACACACACACACCACACACACACCCAAACAAAACAAAACACACACACACAAAACCCACAAACACACACACACCCCACACATATAATTTTATATATATATATATCTATTATATATATATTTTGTATTAAAAATTACATATTTTTATTATATTATATATATATTATATATTAATATATATATATATAATTATATATATATATTATATATAAATTTTTTTAAAAAAACCGAAAAAAAACCGAAAAAGAAACACAGAGAATTTTGACATTATATGGTAGTAGAAACAAACGCGAATAAGAGCTAAAACAGGTCTCAGGATGAAGGTCAAAGAATCTAGGGAAGGTTTTACTTTTCTTCGTGACCTGGGTTTTGAGTCCTGGTCAAAGGGGGGGTTAGTTTTTTTATCGATATCAAAGCGGCCTTTCCTTTTTCCATCTTTAATAAAAATACCCCCGTGTTAAACTGACTTAGGGGTTTGAATGGTAAAACAATTTTAAACCCAGAGACCAAAGGGAGAGTGTAAGGCTTCGCTATCATTACTTATGTATGAGTAGATAGGTAATGTCTGTGGAGCTAGTGTGATCTTGGTCAGGGAGGGTTAATTTATTTAAAATTATAAAATATATATATTTTATATATATATTTTATATATATATATATTATATATATTTTAATATGCATATAATTTTCCCCATAAACTTATAATTTTGTAAAATATATATAGTTATAAAAAAATTTTATAACTATTAGAATATATATAAATATATATACACATATTGCATTACATAATATGGATATATATAATATATATATATAATATATATATATATATATATATATATATATATTAAATATATATTTCAAGTATAAAACCTGACCACTTCTCGTTACTCCAAATGGGTTTCCTTTTTTCCCGGCACTTTTTTCCCCTGTAACAAAAACAAGTCAAGAGTTAAGGCCGGAAAACAACCCCATAATATAAGATGTTGTTTTTTAAAAGCACGTGAAAAATCAGGGGAAATCTTTATGAGCATCCCTCGGGGCATATATATATAAAATTTTTAATTTTATTATATATATATATATATATATCTATTTATAATATATATATATACATTATTATATTTTATTATTATATATATATTTTTTTAAAATTAAAAAATTTTAAAATTTTTATATATATATATATAATATATGTAATATATATAATATATAATATATATTTATATATATAAAATTTTATATATATATATATATATATATATATATTTATTTTATATATATATGCACGGGGATGCTTTATTAAAAATTTTCCCCCGCATTCACGTGCATAAAAAATACATCTCTATAGTTTTTGTTTTTTGATTTCCGGTCCTTTTAAATCGTGACCTGTTTTTTTTGTTTCAGCGGTACAAGGCATCAAGTGTAAAAAAAGGGAAACCCGTGGAGTAACGAGCAGTATCAGGTTTTTTTACTTGAATTTAAAGCACACCCCAAGAGGGCCCTTTGATGAAAAAGAACAGCAAATTAAAGGGGAGGGTGCCTTTATAATGGGGTTTTTTAAAAATTGGGATCCCAGTACAAAGGGGGGGTCGAAGATCTGTTGAAATGGGCCCCCAAAACCCGGGCGAAACCCCCGTCCCGGGCCCTTGATTTTAGGATTTATCCATCAAGTGGGCTGTCGTATTGGAAGAAACATCGTATTACTGTCGTTTTCCCCCGCGGATCAAGATGTCAAAAAATTTTTGATGAGTCTGCTCGGGTGGGTTAAATGGTACTCACGCCTTTTAAAAAACAAGAAAAAAGTCCCCCCGTATATTAACCCCTAATTTATGTGGGTATTGAGTTGGGGGTTTTGCAATGTGTGTTGTGTGTGTGTGTGTTTTGTGTGTGGTGTGGGTGTTTTGTGTGGTGTTGGTGTGTTTGTTTTTGTGTGTGTGTGTATTAAAGATGTTAAAAGTAATTTTACCCATATGTTATGTATATTTGTATTTATTAATTTTTTTACATATATGTCGGGATTAAATAATATATTTTATATATATATAATATATAAATTTTATATTATAAATAATATATATATACCCCTCATTATGTAGTACAAAATTTTTATATTAAAATTATATTATTATATTATAATATATTTATAATATATATATATATAATATATTTACAATTTATATCTGTGTGTTATCTGGTTTGGGGGGTTTTTTTTTGTGGATATATATTTTTTATAATATATATATTATATGATATTATATTTTTAATATATATTTATTATTATGTATAATATTTATTATATGTATATTAAAATTATATATAGTTTTATATTTTATATAAAATTTTTTATAATTTGAATATGTAAACGTACACACCACAAAACACCCCCCCACACACAACAACCCCCCACACACACACACACACAAAACAAAACACCACACACACACAAAACACACACCACGCAATTTTTTTATTATTTTTTTGTTGTCAAAAGAAAGTAAATAAAAATCATATGGGAAAGGTTTTACTCCCGTCTAACAAACTGTTGATTTTTTGCCATTGGGTTTTTCAGATGAAATACACTGACAACAACTTGAAAAATTTCTAAATTTTTATGTATTTTAACTGGGGCTGCCCAGCTTTATTTTTCAATGAAATTTGGGTTTTTAATCTAGTTGAAAGTATCATTTTTAAATGGTTAAAATTTAGATTTAAAATCCGGGGGAAATTTTGATTAATGAGTTTTTGCACAATTGAAAAAACAGAACCTTTTTTTTCGGGTGGACGTTCATTTTAAAAATTTTGGTTCTTATAAAATAGAGGGTTTTAGAATGCATGTCTGGTCCCCTTAATATACATTTTTTTTGCTTGTCTGTCAAACTTTTATCTCCCGTGTATATATGTAATATATATTTTATAAACATTATATACATCATACATACATATGTATATTAAAAATATTTTATATAAAATTAAATTTTATATATATATATTTATATATAGTATAGAGAGAGAGAAAAGAGAGCGAGAGAGAGAGAGAGAGAGAAAGAGAGGAGAGAGAAAAGAGGGGTGGGTATTTTATATATATATATTATAAATTTTAAAATATATATAATTTTGTTATTTTTTTGGGGTGTGTTGTGTGTGTTGTTGCAAAGGGAAAAACCACACACACCACACACACCCACCACACACACACACACACCCCCACCTATATATTTATATAACCCTAAAAATATATATAAAATATATATAATATATAATTAATATATATAATTATTTTAAATTACACAAAACACACACACACCCCACACCCCAACCCCACCCCCCACACAACAACCCCACCACAATATATATATATTATAAATATATATTTTAAAATATATAATATATATATATTATATATAATATATATATATATATATATATATATATATATATATAAATATGTAAAATGCAACACACAAAACACAAACACACACACAACACACACACACACACCCCCACACACACACACACACACCACCCACACACACACAACCACACATATATACATATTATTTTTAATTAAAATATATATATATATATATAAATAAAAATATATATATACTATTTATAAAATTTACACACACCCCACACAACACACACACCCCAACACACCCCACACACACAAAACCCCCACCACACACAAATAATATATATATATATTTTATATATATTATATATTTATTATATTAATATATATATATATATATATGCCCCAAAACCCCAAAAAAAAAAAAAAAAAAACCCCAAAAAAAAACACCCCAAAAAACACCCCCACACAAAACACACAAAACACTCATCACACACACACACACACACACACACACACCACAACACACCACCCACACACACACACACCACACACCACACAAAACCCACACAAAACACACACACACAACCCCACAAACACACACACACCACCAAAAACACCCCCCACCCAAAAAAACACAAACACACAAACACAAACACACACACACACACACACACACACATATATTTTGTGTGTGTGGGGTGTTAGATTTAAAAAAACCCGGGTAGACAGGTAGATAATAAACTTAGGTAGATGATAGGGGGGGAGAGAGACGAGAGATAGATTGTAAAATAGAAAAATAAATAGGCCAAAGGGGGATGTAGTATAAGTGCAAAATTTTTGTGAATACAGTATATAATATAAATATATTTTATATAATATATATATAATATATATATTATATTTTATATATATCTAAATATTAGTATAAAATATACCTATATATATTTTATTAATATTTTATTAAACTTTAAAATATATACTATATAAATATATATATATATAAAATTTTTATATATACTGTATTCACATAAATGTACTATATACTACATCCACACCTGCACATATACATTATTCCTCGTGCACTGGAATAATGCATCCTCTTGAAATCGCAAGACATAGCTTCCGAACGTGTCGGTCTTCTTAATGAATTATGTATAATCTGCTAATACAAAGTTTATAATTCAAAATATGAAGTCTATAAATCTAAAATGAAATATAGCGTACCTATTAAACAAATGTCTGAAAGCAAAACATACCTTTTCCTCGTCATATACTAAATAAATTCCCTGAAGTTTTCCCTCATATCGAGCGGTAAAACGAATTTGGAGAGCATTCGAAGGTCCAGCGCTCGAGACAAACAGAACAAGGGGGAGCTCTTTTAATGTGCAAAACTACCAGAAGATTTTCAGGCCCCTAGATTTTCCTTTTTTTTATTTATTTGTACAGGATACATACATACATATTTGATTGGTACTTTCTGTATTCTATATTCATTGCCTTTTGTTTTCATTTTTTTCATTTCTTTTAAAACCCTTTTAGTTTCGTTTCGAAAAAAAGGGCGATCTTTATGCGATTTAGGGTGCAAGGTTTAAACCCAATGGGGGATATAATTAATATTATCAAATCGTAAAATGGTGACGTTTTTAAAAAAAATCGGCGGGGAAAGGACCCTTTCCCTTTTAAAGCAGGGGATTTTCTAAAGCAGCTTGTCTTTGAGGTACAAAAACAACGTATTTTTTGTCCCGGGGCCGCTTTACACCCCGGGTTTTGCCTCCCCTCTCTTGCAGCCCCCGTTTCCCGCCCTTCCTTTCCCTTAAAAATGTAGCCCCCCTTTTTTTTTGTGGTCCTCTTTAAACCCCCTCTTAAACGCAGTACGAAGTATTTCTCAAGTTTAAACCTTTTTTAATGCTTACAGCCTAGAATAAAGCTCCGCATGTTGAGGGAAAAAAGCAAGGGAAAATTTTAGTTATCTAGAAAAAAGAATTTAAAGAAAAGGTTGGGGATTCTTTTCGGAAAAGGAAAAAAAAAAAACAACGGTGCCGCCCAGAAAAGCCGCCCGGGAGCCTACTTCGGGGTTCATGAGATGCGGAAGTAGACATAACAATAAAAGGACAATAACGTGGCAAGCAGCAGCTGTGGTCACTCAAAGCGAGGTTGACGACGGCCCTCAAGACGGCGGCCTCACGATAAGCACTGATGCCCCGAGATCCCGACTTTTGCGTCGTGATTAACCGCGTTTTTATTTCCGCTGATAAACCCCCCGTGTTCGGGCCTCCTTGGGTTTTTTGCCCGGCGATATGTATCCGGGCGCGTGGCTCGCGGGTGCTTACCGACTGCGCCCCGGCTTTATGACGGCCGCCGATTCGCTATCACGCCGGCACGAGGGAGGTCGAGTTGGCACTCGGCCCCCTCCCCCCTTGCGTCGCCGAAAAGCATGTCGGAGGGGAGTCGGGGCTGCCCCACGCGAAGCCAGGCAGACCTTGATCCGCCTACATTGCTGAACGTTCCCCTTTAAATTTTTTTAGTTTTGCGGGCCCCTTTATGGGCTTTGCTTTCCCCCGGGAAAAGGCTGTATTGCTTTGGGGTCATTGCTTTTGACATACATGTATACCATGGAATTCCCATTAAAAATACGCAAAAGAACGTAACAGACCCCACAGGAAAAAGAGGGGTTTAACACAAATCAGAACCCCCACACACACCCCACACCCCCCCCACACAACACAAAAAACACACACCCCACCCCAACCCCACACACACACACACACACACACACACACACACACACATGCTTATACAAATCTCTCTCTCTCTCTCTCTCTCACTTTTCTATTCTCATTCTCTATCTATCTATCTATCAACCCATCCACCTATCTCTCTATCCATCTATCCATTTATCTATCTATCTAACTATCCGCACATCCACATACATCCTCTTCCTCCACAAAAAGAAAACTCCCCACGGCAACAGTATGTATTCAGATGTGAATATGCTTGCCAATAGTATGTCGGATAAAAGGCTTTTGTCCGGGGAAAATTGGGATGAGGGGAAGAGGAAGGTGTCCCAAGAAGATTAGAGAGATGATATGAGGGAGAGAATGATGGAGCAGAGGCTTATGAGGGAGATGGAGTGAGGAGAAGGAGTGAAGAATGTAAATATCCGAAGGCCGACTGTGATTCCTGGTGACCATCGGGACAAGTTGGATAGCATTTTTCATTTTCTTGTTTGTATGTATTATATGGAGCCACAACACCACACCCCACACACCCACAACCCCCACACAAAACCCCCACACACACACACACACACACACACACACAAACACAAACACACACACACACACACCCCAAACAAACAAACAAATATATATTATATATATATATATATTATATATATATATAAAATAAATATATTTTAAAATATATATAAAACGTGTTTCTTCCTTTTAAAAAAAACTGTCATTAATTTTTTACTGGACCCGCTTTTGTTTTGAAAAATGACCCTTTTTGTAAAACAATATTTTTGACCCCATCCCTTTAAAATAACCAGATTTTTGAAAATGTATAAAAGGGTCCTTATAAAAATTCACATCAATAGTACGTGAGGGAAAACGACTAAAAACTCAGTTTAATAAAAAAAAAAAAAAAAATAAAAAAAAAAAAGAAAAAAAAACTAGGGCTGTGTAAAATGTTCTTTACATGTTAAAATTCTTGGGAATTTTTGCCGCTGTAAACAAAAACCAAAGGGAAAACGCAAGCCACGTTGCCCTTTCTCCCCTCGGAAAAAAAACTAAAACAAAACAGCTATTTCTCACTTCCCAAATCCTGCAGCCAATGTCAAGGCCGTTCCAAACCCCAATCAAAGGGGTTTTCAAATACTAGGACGAACCCCCCAACAAACAACCCCTTGAAAAAAACACAAGCCCACTCGAGCTTCTCTCAGCAGAAA
>NC_051395.1:41283589-41288589 GCF_015228065.2 Penaeus monodon | reverse complement strand
TGACAGCTTCCGGCCAGCGATTAAGCTGTGAAATGGAGGAGGCGAAATCGATAGCCAGGAGAATGACGCTAAAGGAGGCGAGAGAAAATGGATAACGAGGCAAGATTGACTATGAGATGTGTAAATAGAGTAAGTCATTTATATATGCCTTTTGTGTGTGTGTGTACATACATATATATATATATATATATATATATATATATATATATATATATATATATATATATATATATATATGTATGTATTATTATAATACGCAAAAAACATCACATACAACACATATATAACTACACACACACACAATACTAGATAAACGCGCCCACGCCACACACACACACATCCATGTGGTGCGCTCATGTACGTGCGCGCATGCATGTGTGTATATGGATGCACACACATATGCACACACTCATGATGCTAGTGTGTATGAACACACACACACACAGGGGTTGTTTTACTTATATACGATAGTGTTGCCCGACTGCTGCCTTGTAGTTCAGTCCATGCATGGTCAAAAGCTAATGTTCACCCTATACAAATTAAGTGCTGCCTTGTATTCAGTCCGTGCATGGTCAAAGGTAATGTTCACCCTATACAAATTAAGTGCTGTGGCATCTTTGTGATGATAAGGCTTCCAGAGTCGAACTCTGAGAAAAAATCTGGAGCCGGAGTCTTGAGACAGTTTGTTGTCGCTTGCGACCTCATTCTAGCAACTCCTGCGACGCCGCTGATGCCAAACCGGCATGGAGAGAGGGAGCCTGTTGCATGGGCAACAGCATACTCCTCACAATCTTTCACCCAGGCATTTCTATGAAGGTGTGCTGTCTCACACTACTGGACACTCTAATGATACTAAACAGCATCGACATAAAACCACAGAGGTGCGTTTTCTCGCGTAAGATTGAGCTAAGCATAGCGTGAGGCAGGGCCATACCTCCCCCTTATCACCAATAGAGTCAATAATGCCAACCACTTTGACATGCGGCTCAGTCATATGATATATATATATATATTATATATATGTATATATATATATATATATATATATATATATATATATATATATATATATATATATATATATACATATATGTGTCTGTGTGTGTGGGGGGTATATACATATATAAATAGATAGATATATATGTATATATATGTTTATGTATATGCAAATATACATATATATATATATATATATATATATATATATATATATATATATATATATATATATATATATATATATATATTGCGAGTCAGTGTGAGACTGGCTCAGACCCTCATGTTCCGCAGTATTCGTCGCGGCGTCTAACAACTCACTGGCTCACACTATTGGCTCGAGCCTCACCGACGGGTAAAACGACATATATTAGAAAGTCAAAACGTAGTAAGGGATCGCGCCAGGCATAAGTATTAATTTGATTGGAGGCAATCAACAGCAAAGTCTCCAGTCCTTTTATATTGAGCCGATTTCCCATAACAGGATAGCTTCTCTGCCCCTTGAGTAGCTAACTCCAAGAGTCTGCACTGATAAACACCTTCTGCAGAAACCACTGCCCTGCTGCATGCAGCTTCAGGTAACTCTTGCAGGGGGAGCTCATAGGGTGCTATATGATGTGTG
This sequence comes from Penaeus monodon, assembly GCF_015228065.2. Classification (NCBI taxonomy): domain Eukaryota; kingdom Metazoa; phylum Arthropoda; class Malacostraca; order Decapoda; family Penaeidae; genus Penaeus; species Penaeus monodon. Next base: position 41,286,971 of record NC_051395.1, on the reverse strand, counting down.
TGTGCATGAATACATGCACTCCCATGCAGGTGATTTATGTCAGCACTCAAGCAGATATGACTGGGTCTTTATACTGGGATGGCAGACCAATGATTCTTCCCCAGGGGAATAGTTATTTAAGTAATCACTGTTGGTGGTTCTCAGACTAACAGACTACTGTACCAAGGTTTCACTTGCCAAATATATGTTAATAGCAACAAATATATATATACATATATATATTTATATATATGTATATATATATACATTTATATATATATATATATATATTATGTATATACATATACATTTATATATGTATATATATATGTATATACATATACATTTATATATGTATATATATATATATATATATATATATATATATATATATATATATATGACTGCCGCGATGGTCGAGTGGTTAGAGCACTGGACTCAGACCCTCATGGTCCCGAGTTTAATTCCCGTCGCGGCAGTCGTAAAAATGCCTGCGCTCCGGCTATTGGCTCGAGCCTCATCTCACGGCGAGAAAACGACATATCACTCTGAGAAAGTCAAAACATAGGTGTAGGGGAAATCGCCGCCGAGGCATAATTATGTATTAAACACCGAACTGCGGTTGATTAGGAAGGGCATCCAATCAGGCAAGAGTGAGACTGCCAGATATCCTCTCTAATAGTGAATTGAGAGAGGCCGATTTCCTGCAGTGGAATAAATGGCTGTTGTTAAAAAAAAAAAAAAAACAGGAATGAAACATCACAGTCACTAGTCTTATATAGGCCCTACCAAGAGTCCACAGTATGTGCTGGAAGCCAGTAACCAGGGTCTTGGAAACGTTTGCCCTTCTAAAAAACAGGGATGGAAAAGGTGAAAGTCAGATTGATCAGGAAATTAAGGATATGGAAGGATATTGTAGCCACAGGACTGCGTTTCCATCTGGGCAATGTGAGAGTTGTGAACAGGGGCATTGTCCTGTAAGAGGCAGACACCTTTGGTTAACATTCCATGCCTTTTGGTTTTGATTGCAATTTCCATAGCAGTAATGTGAAATAAGCTCCTGTAATTGTAATACCTTTTACCAGGAAATCCATCACTACTCCATGCTGGTCCCAAAAGACTGTGAGTATGACCTTTCCTGGTGACAAATGCCTTTTTTTTGGGGGGGAGGGGGGCAGAGTCAAAGTGCTTCCATTACTTTGTCTGTTTTAGTTTCTGGATCATAGTAATGGGGCCAAGTTTCATCCTGCATAAGTGGTCTGTAAAAAAGTCCCGGTTTACTTGACATATGGCTAAAAGAGCTTTGGAACAATGGACTCTTTGCTGCTTCTGGGAAGGTGAGAGTAGAATGGGAACCCACTGAGCAGACAATGTTCAAGTACTTCAACCCACTGTTTCCTAAGTATCCTTTCTAACAGCTTGCATACTACACTAGTTAACGAAACTAGTCTATAATTTAGAGGGCTTTTTGTTTGTCGCTGTTCTTGTATAAAGGTGCAAGATTGGCAAGTTTCCACTCTTTTGGTAGTTTTTATTGTCTCAATGAATTTTGGAATATTAACAACAATGTAGTATATAATTCCCTCAGAACCCAGTTAGATATCTCAACTGGTCCCTTTGCTTTAGTCTTGTCTAACCCTTTCAGCAGGTCTTTTATTTAATTTTTTTTTTAGATATTTTCGATATTCTTATTTACGTTTGCACGGTTACTTGTCATTTCAAAGTATGGGTTCTGAACAAACACTGACTGAAATTTCTCATTAAGGATTTCACACATTTATTTTTCCTTAAGATAAACGATGTTATTGCCTTTAATGGTGCTAATTTGATTTCTACTTTTAGTCTTACTATTTATGTAGTTAAAGAAGAGCTTTGGTTGGTTGTACATTTATTGATTATATCCTTCTGAAAGTTTAATTTCGCCTCCCTCATGGTTTGGGTATACTCATTTCTTCCTACTTCCTACTTTTGGTTATTTCTTGCTTCAGTTTTGAACCTTCATACAAATATTTCTACTTGTTTATAGACTTCACAAAATTATTGAATACCAAAGTTCTCTTCATTCAGGAGGGTTTCCCAGTTTAAGGATTTTATAATTATCTCTATTGTAATTATACTTTCCTTTTCTTTCCTTACTTACGATGAGTTTTTCCTGTAGCAGACAGAATTTCAACTTAATTACATGATCACACTCCCCTAGAGGAGGGCAGTACTCCATATCCTTAATATAATCATTATGCTTTGTAAATATTAGGTCAAGCATAGACGGTCTATCTAGCCCTCCTACCCTGGTATGTTCTGTTAGATTCTGGAAAAGAGAAAATTAATTTATAACTTCTAGTAATTTTGCATTCCACGAATCTAGCTGAGCTCTGGGATCGAAACTTGTCCAGTCAGTTTTGCTTAAGTCCCTTGTTACAAGAATTTCATTTGCATTAGTGTCCGAACATTGAAGCACATCGTCCAGGCTCTTTAACGTTTCTTGAATAAGTTTTTGGTAATTTTCTTGTGACCGATGTATGAGGTAACGTGTTCACTGTGGTTATTATTATATTTACTCCATTTCTTTCTGCCTTAATTGCCTTTAGCTCTATTATGGGATCTTGTTGAATCTCTGTCTCCTTTATAATTCGTTTCCTTGTTAATATTGCTACCCCCCCCCCTTTCCATTTGCCCTATCTTTTCTCCCAATATTGTAGTCTATGGGTCCTAATGTTACATCGTCTATGGAGGGATCCAGTTTGGATTCAGTGATGCATATGATTTATTGCTTTTAATAATTGCATTTACTTCTAGTAACTTCGAACAAAAACCATATATATTTGTTTAAACTATTTCTATATAATCTTTCGGTATTACTTTAGGCTGCAAGGCTAATGGTTGTCTGTCTCCACATTTTGGTTCCGATAGTAAAATTGTTTTCCTTGGAAGCCTCTCACCCTCTAAATGAACAATATTTTTCCTTCTTCGGTCCTTTGTTCGTTTTTTTTTTTTTTCTGCAGTATGTCATCTTTGGTCATATTTTCTCTTATCCAGATTTTTTTCTATTCTTCGTGTGTGGCCAGGACTTTAGCTTTCTTTACTACGTCAGTTACCATTTGCTTAATCATGAATGTCATATTTAAAGGGCGTGTCGTTCCCTTTTCGATTAATCCCAACCCCCTATGGGCTATAATATTCTGCTCCGAGAATTCGAGATTTATGACCTTGAAAATATTGACAATCTATTTCTTGTCTTCGTTGTATCGCTCGATTCCATCTTCTACAACTTTTTCTTCATGTCCCAATATGACTATGTCTTTGCTTACATCAGCCAAATTTGCAATATGCCTTGCGTGTTGCCCAAGGTGTGACTTAAATTCATTTTTCTTTGCTGTATCTGCAAGCTGTGTTCTATTTCTTC
>NC_051395.1:41266089-41268589 GCF_015228065.2 Penaeus monodon | reverse complement strand
GTTTGTTTGTCCGTGTATGTGTTTATCCTTCAGTCGAGCGAACGAAGCCGAGGCCACAGAGGCTCATTTGTTCGCTTGGAGATTATGCCACAGAGGAGAGATGTCATTAAAAGGGCCCCGTGATATGATTATTTTCATTGGTATCACTAACGACTGAAGAGAATGAAAACCCAAAGTTTAAGATCACATTACAGCGGCGCCGGTCTTGAGGGCCTCACTCTCTCTGTTTCTCTTGCTCGGATCCGCCTGAAGTTGAAAGAGTCATAATTGGGAATCGAGTTCTGTGTATACGGAAAACAGAAAAAGGACAGAAAAGAACACCGAGAGGAATGAGATGATGATTAAAAGTATTCGCGAAAATTATCGTGATCACCTCCGAGGGTTTTTGATAAGGTGATAGCAGTAGCATGTGATGATATCATAAAGTTTTTAACACTTATGACGATAATGTGGAGAATAATGGTCATCGTTGTTAATGAATGACCGTAACGAAAACCATGAAAACTTTGGCATAACCGTTGACGATAATAAAATTACTTTAAAAACGAACAAAGCAACGATAGAAAAAACAAGCAAATTACAAAGAAATCCAACGCTAGAAAAGCCGCACTCTCGAAAGCGAAATAAAGTTTTGAGAGAAAATGACCCGTTGAGATAACAGGAAATGCATTGGAGATAAGGAAGAAGTGCCAGGACAAGACGCTCGGCGAACAATGAATATTTCATGAGAGCGCTTGAATTATGGATGGCAATAATTAAATCTTTAAGAAGAGCAGCGTTAGGGGAAAAGATTCGGTCGGAGCAAAATACAAAATCATACGGGTGGGGGGCGGCTTAGAGGGAGGGAGTAACAGGGAGGAAGGGAAGGGAGAGGAAGAGGAAGAGTAAGAGAGAAAAGGGAGATATTAAAGGTGAGGAAGAGATAAAGAGAAAGGAAAAGACGATGGATGATGAGGGAGAGAATAAGAGAGACGGAGAGAGCGAGGGAGAGGGAGAAGGAGATAGTAACAGAAAGAAAGAGGGAAATAAGGAGAGAGAGAGAGTAAGAAAGATGACGAGGGAAAGAGTGAGAAAGACGGAGAGAGGGGGGAGACGCTGAGAGGGCGAAAGAATCAGAAAATGTGAGGGAGAGGGGGAAGGTGAAGAAGACAGAGAGAGTGAGAGAGAGTAAAAGAGAGATGGTGAGGGAAAGAGTGGGAAATGCGGAGATAATGAGGAAGATAGAAAGATAGAGGGAGAGGGAGAGTAAGGGAGATGGTGAAAGTGAGGAAGAGGCAGTAGGAGTGGGTGAGGGAGAGGGAGCGTGAGGGAGACGTTGGGTGAGAGGAAGGGGGATAGAGTGAGGCTGAGTCAGATGGCGAAAATGAGGGAGAGAGAGAAAGGAAAAGGGAAAGGGAGAGACAGACGGCAAAGGAGAGGAAAAGAAAAAGAGGAAAATCGAGGAGCATAGAAAAAAATCTACTAGAAAATACTAAATGGGGGAGATGAAAGGGCGACAAGGATTGCTAAGTAATGAGGGAGAAAATCGAGAATGGAAGAAGAAAATAAAAGGAATAAGCTACGAGGAGGGTGCAAGATAGATAAACAGAATGAGAAAGGAGAGGAAAAAGGAAGGAAAAACAAAGCATGGAAACCCTCTGATAAAGGGTGAAATACGAAGGCATAACAGAGAAATACGAGAGACAGGATGTAAAGGAACTGAAAGAAAGAGAAAAAGAAAAAAAAAAGGAGAAAGAAAACGAGAGGAGAAGAATATTGACGAGAAGGAAGCAAAGAAAGGAAAAGAAAAGGGGAGAAACAAAGAGAAGAAAAAGAGAAGGAGAAGATGAGTGCGTTGCCTTAGCCACACCTTGGTATGGTCTTGTCGAGCGGCGCTATTTATCTCTCCCCGTTTCCTGTTTATGAGACGGACGTTTACACTACCCCGCGCCTTGACGTTTGTTATCAAAGAGCCTCTTGATATCTCAGTAGACGCTGTATGGCGGATGGAAGGAGGCAGAGTCAAGAGGGAAAAGGAGGAAGGAGAGGGGATAAGAGAAAGAGGAAGAGGGCGAGAGAGGGGACAGCATGACGCGACGGACTGGGCACGGCGCGGTGACCTGGCGGGGGAGGGGGAGGGGGAATGTCAGGTGGGGGATTAGCGTCGGCTTTGTTGCCACTACACGTACGCCAGGATCACGTTGTCCTGCGTTCTTAGCCTCTTCTCTCTCTCTCTCTTCTCTTCTCTCTCTTCTCTCTCTCTTCCTCCTCTCTCTCTCTCTCTCTTCTCTCTCTCCTTCTTTCTCTCTATCTCTCCCCATTCTCTCCCTTTTTCTCTCTCATTCTCCTCCCCTCTCTCTACTACTGCTCTCTCTCTCTCTCTCTCTTTCTCTCTCTCTCTCTCTCCCTTCTTCTCATTCTCTCTCTCTTCTCTCTTTCTCTCTCTCTCTCTCTCTTTCCTCCTCGCTTTTCTCTCTCTCCTCTCTCTCCATTCTTCTCTCTCTCCTCTCATTCTCTCCTC
>NC_051395.1:41221089-41226089 GCF_015228065.2 Penaeus monodon | reverse complement strand
ATTCAATTCCCATTTCAATTTTCATAAGAGCATCTAATTTCATATTCCACGATGAAATGTCTGATGATAATTCAATAATGATGAAAATGATTTTGATAGTAATACATATAGTTTATGCTAACTAACTTAGCTGGGAATGTGACATTAATAATTTTGGTAGACATGATAATGGTTTTCATAACGGCGATGAAAACGATAACGGTACAGTCCTGTTAAGTTAATCATCCTTTTCGTTGTTATGACAGTTATGATTAGTATTTTTCTTCTTGATGCTTTTGTTAATGATATTATTATTGATAATAATGATATCTATAATGCTTATAATCATTATTATTATCATCATTATACTCATGATAATGATAATCATCATCACTGTTATTATTATTATTATTGTTGTCATCATTACCAATATTATCAGGATTTATTAATACGATGATGATTGGCATTATGGTTATCGTATTATTATTATTATTATTATTATTATTATTATTATTATTGTTGTTGTTATCATTATTATTATTATTATTATTATTATTATTATTATTATTATTATTATTATTATTATTATTATTATTATTATTATTATTACTATGATGATAATAATTATTATTATCATTCTCATCATTATAATCATTACTATCATTATCATTATTACTATCATTAAGGAAATTTTTATTGTTATTACTATTAGTAGTAGTATCTTTATTATTATTATCAGTGTATTGAAGTTGTTATTTCAATAAGTACAATGTATTAAAAGCATCATGATATTAGTTATTTGTGAGGATTTTGATATATTTTCTATATTTTAAGTGTACTCAAGGAGGATGAATGTAAAGGATCCTGTTATATAAAGTATCCCTTTGTCGTTTTGTTTTGTCTTGGCGGCGCATGGAAGTGTTGGAACCCGCTGTCAAAGATTATGTAATATAATCTTTGCCGCTGTCTAGAGTTATTTTGTGATAATTGACATCTAGGGAGGATCAGATTTATGGCAGGTATGATCTTTGTTCATCGTTTAGAAGTAAATATTGTTAATTTGAGTGTCGATATGGATTAAATCAAATCTGTCGAGGAGAGATCAAGGTGTAGTGGGATAATATTTTCTTATTTTGTGTTCTTGGCATTTGTAGGGAATGTAATTGTATGTTTAGGATTTAAAGGCTGAATAATGATTATTTCAGTTTGTGTTAGATTAGACTTTTGCATGATTTGTGGAGATGCATTATATAAGTTTAAAGTTCTTGATCATTTCATTTTATGAAGTATTTGTGTTTGTTTGGAACCATGATGTGGGAGTTATGATTTTACCCTATTTGCATTGTTGCATTTCTTGAATATTTAATTGATTTTGAGGATTTTATTAGGCTCTGTTTTCTCTGTGTTAAGTGTTAGTGGATATAAGTCTGATTTGTGAATAAACAGATTAAAGGTCTATATTATTTGTTCAGTCCTAAGCATGTGATTCTTATAAAAATATATTTCTTTATTATAATTTTAATAATAATAATAATAATAATAATAATAATAATAATAATAATAATAATAATAATAATAATAATAATAATAATAATAATAATGATAATAATAATGATAATAATAATATTATTATTATTATCATTATCATCATCATTATCATCATCATCATCATTTGAGAATAATAATAATAATTATTATTATCGTCATTATTACCCTTATTAATATTACTATTACTATTATTATTATCATCATAATTATCAATATGCTTATTGCTATTGCTGTTTTTTTTTGCTTATTATTATAGTTATTAATCATTATTATTATTACTATTATTATTAACACTGATATAATTTTTATCCTTCTCTAATGTTAACATTGCTCTTACTTCGTTGGAAGATCCTTACGGTTCTCTCGAAATTCGTGTTAGTGATTACGGGTTAGTTGTGGCTACCCTTCAGGCTCACTCACTGTGTTTCACGTGGACAGATTGACAGCTGAGGAGATATTCTCTGAGTCCCTGGAGACCTTAGCAGTAGTATTAAATGCATTTAATAGTAAAGCGAAGGTCTGGAGGTGTTCTGGACCAAGACAGGACTTTGGTAGTGTAGTTCATAAATCAGGGCCGTGATACCAGGAAGTTCAAGGATGGATTGTCCTGGCTGTTGGGAGCCATGCACAGGCTGTAGAACCAGATCGCGGGGTACTGTTGTCAGAACCGTGTTTCCAATCAAACGTTACAGAATAGGACTAAGATCACCGTAGGCCCTGGTGCTCTCATAACCCAAGGCCGAGCAATTATCATTATTGTTATTATTATCACTGTTTTTATCATCATTGCCATTACCTTTGTTATGATAACGGCCATTATCACCATTATCATTTATTCAGCATAATAGTCACCATTAAACGTGTTACTGTTGTCACTGTTACTTCTTGTCGTTATTATTGCTATCTTTGAAATAATTTTCAGTATTATTTTCACTGTTGTTTTTGTTGTTATTGTTGCCATTATAATTACTACTGTTAATTTGTTTTTCTAGTTGTTGTCATTATCATTACCATCATTTTAACATTATTATCATAATTATTATGATCCCCATTATCATGGTAGCTTATTTATGGCATCGCTAGCCTTCTTATATATATTAACTACTATTAAGAGTGAAAAAATAATATATGTATTTATTTTTTATTTATTCATTATTTTTTTCGTTCTTATTAATAGTAGTTAAATTTAAATCATCATCATCAGGCTTTTATAGTAATCTTTATTATTATCATTATTATTATTATTATTATTACTATTATTATTATTATTATTATTATTATTATTATTATTATTATTATTATTATTATTATTATTATTATTATTATTATTATTGCCATCATCCTTCCACATATTTCTCTTTATTGCTACTAGTTATTACTTTTTCAGTTCAAGAAAATCGAAATTCTTAATTCTTCCAAAATATCATCTTTCCATCTTTTCATCTGAGCCAACTCCTCCCCCCCCCCGCCCCATGTATATCGAGCGGCCCATGGGTGTGAGCGTGTTGAGAGTACAAACAGTTGCAACAGTCATTCATTGCAGGTCATAAATTCTCAGATATGCTAATGGCTTTTCAGGACTGCTCCGCGACACCCAACGATATCAACAGTCATATAAGAGTGAAATTAGATACTGAGCAAAGCCAGATCATATTAAGTGATAAAATCAAAATAGCAGGATCTGAATGCATATCAAAGGCATCATAAATAAAGGCCCAGAGAAGAGCCTTGGGCAAAAAAAAAAAAAAAAATACGAGATATATGCACAAGCATAGAGGGAAAGCAAGCCGAGTACGTTTCACAGCGGCGCGGCACACACCAGCAGCGCAAAGCCAGAATTAATGGTGTGTCTGCTCCACCACCTCCTGTACCATCCATCACCACATACCCACTCGTGTAGCACCACCTGCTAAAGCTGGACCTGCTAGCTGCTTGTACCTGCGGGAAAGCGGAAACGGATACTTAAGAGTAGGGAGTGTGTGTATCAAATATTATGCATACATACATACGTGCCATGTATCTATGAATGTATATGCGAGTGGGTTTTTATTAATTTGTAGGAGTCAGTCTGTCTATCTCTTCATCCGTCCATCTTCACGTTTCGCTATGCCTATTTCTATATTCTCTATGATAGAAACAGAGTCGGTCGGCCGGCCAGCCACTGACTAACAGGTAAACAGACAGACTAACTAACTAACCGACTGAATGCATGATTGAATGAATGAATGGATGACAATCTGACAAACTAACTGATTAACTATCTAACATATATACACATATATACATAAATACATACATGCATACAGACAGGCAGGCAGACAGACAGGCAGGTACACAGGCAGGCAGGTAGGCAGGCAGACACGCAGGCAGGCAGGCAGACAGGCAGGCAGACACGCAGGCACACAGACAGGCAGGCAGACAGGCAGGCAGGCAGACAGGCAGGCAGGCAGACAGACAGGCAGGCAGGCAGACAGGCAGGCACACAGGCAGGCAGACAGGCAGGCAGGATGACAGACAGACAGACAAACTCAAAGACGGGCAGACCGACAAACAAAACATGGGAGAGAAGAGGCAATAAATCTAGGCTATAGATCGAAAAAAAAAACAGCACACATAACTAGCAAGAGAGACAGGCAGACAGAGAGACAGACGAGGAAAGGAAACAAAAATTATGAAGATGAATATCTGTGGACTAAAAGAAAGCAAACCAATGTAAATTGTGAGACTGACAAAATATATACTAAATGCGTGTGTTTGTATGTATGTACATGTATGTATCTTAATATATACTGACTGACAGACATCGCGCAAGGAAAGACACACACGAACAGCTCCGGGTTCTGTGGAAAGCAGTTGCACCGTTAAGGCCATATTTTGCTATTACAAGCATATCTTGTGCATCTAGAATGTTCTTCGCCTTATGGAGGGAAGGAGCCGAGGGCAAGAACTTATCCCGAGTGTCACTAATGGAGTCCACTGCCAAATATGTGTCGAATATCGGCCGCGCGTCCGTCGACCCTCCCTTTCTTAAGGGCAGTGTCGCTGGTTTGATAATGCAGCGATTTATAATAAATCTACTGAATAACCGTCGATCCTTGGCGTGAAATATTTAGCTGCTAACACCTGGTTAATTCGTAAGTTAGTATGTTTGTAAAGTAAGAGGCGTCTAGAAGAGCGTGAGTGACGTTACCAAGGTTCAAGGGTTAACACAGTGGTTAGCGTGGTTATGTGCGTAATAGATTGCGTGTCGACCTGAAGCCGACCTAGAAGGTGTAGATGTATGTATTTTGAGCTCCTGCCCATCTAAAAATCTAGAAAAGTAATCTTACTATTTACACTAAAGAATCCATCCTCGGGCACTTTACCCTTTTCACTTACGTTCCCTTAAATTATTTTTATCCCTTATATATCATTTCGGCATTGATTCTCCCTAGAAGTATAGTCAGTATTCTTATCTTTTAGCTTATTATTGA
>NC_051395.1:41201089-41203589 GCF_015228065.2 Penaeus monodon | reverse complement strand
GTAGGAAAGAATTCAACTGCTGTAAATGGAAGGGTAATTGTAATGCAGGAAATTATACATTTGCGTTACGGTACTTTAAGAATTATTATCATTATTTCTTTTAATGTAGGCCTATAGAGGCGCAGGGGGTTTTCTTTGCAAACTAGTTGAAATAACCATTACCATTTATTATTATTGTTGTTATAATCATTAACACTGTTATTATTATTATTATTATTATTATTATTATTATAATTATTATTATAATTATTATCATTATTGTTATCATTATTATTACTATTATTACCATGTTGGTATCCTTGTAATTCAACAAGATTTTTCTTAGTCATTATCGAATGTTGAGTTATGTACATTATTTAGCCTTGTCCGCCTACATGGTTTTATGCCTGGTACATACAACCAGGTAGCTCCATTTCCATTTAACCTGAATTGAATTGACTTTTTCCCAAGAGTATTCTGAAGGCTGTTAATTGCTAGGAACTCATCATTATTATAAATAAAGAGGGAAGTTTTATTTCTGGTAATTATAACATCAAAGAAACTATGTAAATAATTATGTATTCAGGTATATCTGATATCTCACAGTGCACTCTCATTGGCTAAACGTGATGACGTCATTAGTTATCTCCTTTTTAACCCATTTAATCTCTGCTATATATCGTACCAAGTGTTTTTTTTTTAGTGTATTTTATTTGATAATGGTTAAGCAGTATCAAAGGCAAGAAAATAATTGAAAAAAAAACTAAGAAAAAAAGAAACAGGAAAAATAATGGTGTTGAGGTATTGAGTTGCCAACAAGGATTTTTATAAAGATGAGTGGGATTAGTTAGGTCAGTTACCGATGTCCTTTTGTGACACTAACATCATACGTCTCCCATTTGTAGCAGCAGGATCAATTTAGGAACAAACTCGTGCATTTTGTAAATGTGGAGGTGGAGGTAACATGATGTAAACAATTTGAGAATATAAACTATTAGGTGAGTTTGACGAGAAATTAAGAGGGTTATTACTAATAGAAATTGTGCCAGTTTGAGATCAGTTGCACCACTATAGGAGCATTTTTTCTTTTTCTATTACGATAAACGCAGCAAGCAACGGTTTGGTTCAACTTGCTTCGTTTTGCCAAATCACTAAAACTCTATATGTAATGACCCATTCCCCTTCCCAGTAGCCTCCAGGCTAGTACAGTGGTAATGTGTTGGCCTCTCATTCGAAGGGTCGGCGGTTCGCGCCCCGCCCAGGCGCGAAATGTTGCAACTGTCGCCTGGAGGTTACTGCTGTGGCTGGGCACCCCGGCGGGCAAGGACTAGGGTCAGCCGAGTCAGCACCAGCTGGCACACGTGAGCGAGTCGGCAGTAGTCGACCCAGGCCGGGCTCCCCTCATGAGCATAGCCTGGGCGACACTAAGCTTCGCATATCTGACTTATCCTTGGAGCAAGCTTACTCTGGAGGCAGTTTGAAGACATTTGGTTTGGTTCTGTCTGTGCAAGAAGTTCCGCCAAAAACAGAAATGAACAAGAAGCTTCAAGATTTTTCAAGAAATCTTAAAATATCTTGTCCTTGATAATACGTCTTGTGACACTTACAACATCGACTTACTATGGTTTAAAGTTCCATACAACATTGGGAAAAAAACCAGCCCATGTACAAATTTAGATGTGTTTTAGGCCATTTTAAGTACATACAAATATAGATGACATATTGATAGTCTCGGGGATGAAAAGATACTTTGATATTAATTTAGATTCAACTTTAGATTAAAAACATGTATACCTGTATAAATGTATCAACCCTTAAATTTAGTGAATCATCCTGTCTGTAGTAAAACTTATATATGTTCCTTCTAGGCATACGTGTTGGCTTCATAACTCCATGATGCTCTTGACCATCATATGATATTGCCTCCAGTGAATAGTAATGGAAATATAATAGAATTAGTTCTGATAATGAAATTAATGACTTCTCAGTTCAGAGAAGCAGTAAAAGTTATTTAATGATAATACTTTTACTCGTGATAATGGCATGAACAAAAGTATGGTTATTTCACTTAATATTCATTTACTCCTATTTTCTAAGATAACTGCATTCTTATGCGTTATCACTAAAACCCCTATGACTGGAGTTCATTCACTTCCGGGACGAAACAGCTGCCTGGACACAAAAGATAGAGTGACACGGGTAAATTAAATCCCGCCCTTAAATAGATTTCCTATGTCTCGTGCACTAGGTGTTTGATTAATACTCTCGCAGATTTGACATGTGGGAGATGCCTTTGTGTCTGCTGTGGACCTCTAATTATGCTTTGTTAATTTCATGGATATTGATTAACTCTCTTAGAAAGCATATATGATTAGATTGATTAAAAACTTCTAACATTGCGGGAATAAACACACATTATGAATGTTATTAAGGATGCAGAGCCTTCTATTTCACTTAGTAACAAGAGGTAAAGCTGTACTTATTTGTCATATGGAAAAGACTTTTTAAGTAACAAGAGGTA
>NC_051395.1:41176089-41178589 GCF_015228065.2 Penaeus monodon | reverse complement strand
TTAGAAAGTCGACTGTGAATTTAGCTGTACGCTGCAAATGTGCTGTTCTCTTTTGACAAAACAAATGTCTCGTCGACAGAAATCAGATAATTTCATATAATTTTGCTTCATACACTTTCCTTCTAGATAATCGTTAGTCACTCCATCGTTTTATCGGATGAGTACTTAATGATTAGTCTGGCCGTTAGTTGCTGAAGTTATGTTACCATTATAGGCCCTTAGCCTAAAAGCAAGAGCTCTTCTGATTACAGCTACCACTCATTTTGGGCAAGCAGTCTCATATCTCTATGTAGACTTTCTAATTTGATTTCCCTACGCATTAGTCAAGGCAGAAGTTTATTCGACTTTTCATACAATTATTCATACCCACGGCGAGTCTGTCATAAAAGAAAAGAAAAGAGAGAAAGAAAGAAAGAAAGAAAAAACGAGGCAAAACTGTTCCCATTTCACGTGGTTTTGAGAGACGGATGCGGTGCTGAAGGTCCTGATGACGTCGGCAAAAGGGCGATTTGCAGCGCGAGAGTAAGCCACTCTGTCTCTTCGGGGATGCTGCGAGGCCGAGTCCTCTGCGGGAGGCACATATTGCTTCCTGCGATGTATCATCCTTCCAATGAAGAAGCCAGATGCAAACCGTCGTAGTTAAGAAACTTTTAACAAGGCCTCCGAACACATTTCCAGACTTTCTGTCTGAGCTGCTTCTGTCACCCAGTCTTTGAATCGGAATATATCTGCCCCCTATGCTCATTAGCACACAGCCGACGATACAGCGCTCGAGCCTGTCCTTAATGGAGGAAAATGTTTTCTAAAGAACAACATTTACGAGATCTCCCTTTTTTCGCCGCGCTCGAAAGTAGAGGATGACGGGAATAAAGCGGCTTCAACGAGTTATAGATGTTCGCTATAAATCTACAGAGTAACTTTGATATCGTCTGTCACTGAGTTCTGGGCTGAAATGATGGCGGGGATCACAGCCTTGTTTGGTTCTGGAAATTAAGGCATGATAACCCATTATATTTAATAATCTCATTTCATGACCTCTTTCTCCCCAATTTAAACACTGTTTAATTCTATGTGTCATTGGATATTTTTGCACTTTAGCGCGAATGGCATATAATAACATTTATTCTGCTACATGCACTTGTGATTTTGTTTCCTGCAAACATCACATAAATAGCAGGGAAAAGTTAATAAACGAATTCAGCCGATATCACACGTTACGGCCAATAATACTGTCTGTATTTTCCATCTCTTTTTACACAGTTCCACTTAAGCACCCTAATACCCCTAGCTTAACGGCTTACATTAACCCCAGAACACTGGAGTCGGAGCCACTGCAGGCCTCAAGTATCCATCGGCGCCGCGAATGGCCCGCTCTTGACATACTCGCCTCGACTGACACTCGACCTCCTGGACATGTGACTCTCATATTGCTGATGGCCGATATAACGAGTTCGTATCCCCGAGACGGTGAGCTTAACGAGTTCGTAAACCGTGAGTGAATACCGAATGGTTTGTTTATGGGCGGGGACAGATGCCGCCGCCGCTATGTTCGGGAGCGGGCGCCGTAACCTCTTTTACGGCTCAATATTTCACGGATGTTTACTTGGCGACGACGGCGATGACGCGACGCCCTCCTTCACATCCACAGCTGCTGGCGTGGGCGTGCGAGGGAGAGGACAGGCGGAAGGCAGGGGAAGTGGGCGCGTAGTACTTAAAGTAGGTCGGAGACGGGGGAGGGGGGTATTTGTGGTGTTGGATTTCGTCGAAGCTTAAAGGAAGGCGATCGAGCGAGAAAGAACAAGTGCATAGGGAAAAGCGTGGTTTTTCATATATCATCTTGTGATGAAGGTACGGTGACGGGTAGACAACGAGCGAGATGCTGAAGGGATATGAGTAAGTTAATGATATTTACGTGTGATGTAAAACTGGGCATATGGTGTACAAAATATGGATCGCTTAACACTTCCTTTAGACGATAATAAAACGAATGTGATTAAATAAATATATCTTGTAAAAGCTAGATGTATGAAGTAGAAAATACAAAACTATTAAAGATTTATAAAAAAAAAAAAAAAATTGCTTATACAAGTACATAATATGTAATTATGCATATGATATACAATAGTGTGAACACATTAAGATTTCAATAGATAAATAAAAAGTAATATGAAACATAAATTTCGTTATACAACGACATACATATTAAGGAAAATGTAGATTATCTATGAACAAAAAATAAACAAAAAAGAGAGAAAATCAAACCCAACTAAAGCAAGAAAGACATTACACTCCATACATAAGTGAACTAATGTTGGCCATAAACTCCTGACATGACTCATAGGTCAAAAATAATCATTTCCTTCCGAGTCACTTTGCGATAATATATACGATTTATCAAACAAGTTCTTCAAAGGAACCTGTAGGTCATTGCTTGAGACATCCGTTGCTGTATTGCTGTCTTGTTCTTTGTACTCGTATGTATGCGGTTTTTAGTTTCCTT
>NC_051395.1:41093589-41098589 GCF_015228065.2 Penaeus monodon | reverse complement strand
AGTTTCATTATGAAACAAAATAAATCCTCGATTAAAGATCTCAGCTACTTTCAAAGTGACACGTTAAATCCGATTCTTGATTTATTTGACGATTTTAAAGGCTTACTCGGACGTCATTTTTTTGGCCAACAAATCACTTAAAAGTAATTTGAACAGTTTAATTGCCAACACCGACAAAGGTAACAATGCTGATATCCTTGATAAATCTGATTACAAATGCAAAGCTCGTCCCTGCCGGACGACAAATCAACGTGTCAAAAACTGATCGAACCCCTACCCCACTGTCACTGAATCACTCCTTAATAAACCTCAGACGCATTGCTACTAAATACCCTGACTCCTTTTCCGGATCTCTAGAAGGTAAATCCCTCTATTCCATGCTTTTACGGCCTTCTAAAACTCACAAACAGGGTGTTCTTTTAAGGCCTATTATTTCGTCTTGTAACTCGGTTACCCGTCCATTAGACTCCTGGTTAGCGAGCGTTTTATCTCCTTTTATGGGATCATTCTCTGATAGTCATATTAAACGTTCGTTAGATTTTATGAAGAAAATTTGAAATTTGCCGACGAACGGTAGAGATTAGTGAGTTTTGATGTAGATTTCCTACGCTGGCCGATGTGCTATATTTCTTTTTAAAGAAAACTTTTTTTTTTTATATTTTAAGAAGATCCATATTCCGGTCAATTGCTTATTTGCTCATGCGTTTGTGTGTCACGAATAATGTCTTTACTTTTGACGGCGAATTTTGTAAGCAGGTTAAAGGTATCGCGATGGGAAGTAGCCTATGCCTGGTTCTTGCGAATTTATACATGGAGATGTTTAAATCTGAACCCCTTCCGTCTATTCTCCCTCCAGACACGATTTGGTTTCGTCATTTCTATATGGCAAGTTCGGATTTCGTTTTCCAAATTGGGATATCCTCGTTTTTTATCTGTAAAATGGAAATTATAACTCCATTCCCGTAACACACAACAGGGGACAGTACCAATGATCTGTTAATTATTCCGTACAACCCGTCCCTCGATGAAAAACGGCATATGTTAAAAGGAGCTGGAATTGACATTGCTTTTACGTATCCGAACACTTTGCGGCCAGATGGTGCTCTTGATACTTCTCCTGGTATTTGTATCGTTCTGAATTCACTCGTAAATCAGCGAATGCTTATGTAAGCAAAATGCTAGAAGCTCTGTTAATTAGAAAATTGCATAATTTCAGTTTGAAAGTAGGTCACTAGCGCTTGGATGACCTAACTTTGTCGTTAGTAAGTAAAGCTTTCCCCTGACTCTTTGACCTTGACCCTCCTCCTGAGACCTGATTCAGCTCTTGTTCGTCCTGTCTCTCTACCACTATATAATCTCTCCATGTATCCACTTCGGTTAATTATTCGTCTGAATTCGCAAAGAGTTCGAAACGTTACGATTTATTTTTATTTATCTTTGTGTACGCGTTAATGTGCCTGTGTTGTTCATATATATAGTTATATATATATATATAATATAATATATATATATATATATATATTATATATATATAATATATATATATATATATACACCACAACAACATATATATATATATATAAATATATATATATATATATATATTATATATATATATATATCATATATATATATATATATATATATTATATATAAAAAATTATATATATATATATATATATTGTTGTGTGTGTGTGTGTGTGTGATGTTGTTGTGGGTGTGTGTGTGGTGTGTGTGTGTGGTGTGTTGTCTGTGTGTCTGTGTGTCTTATTTGTTGTGTGTGTTTGTATATATATATTATATATATATATATATATATATATATATATATATATATATATTATAGATATATATATATGTATATGTATTTTGTATATATATATATATTATATAGTATATATATATATATTATGTTATATATATATATATATATATATATATATATAGTATATATATATATAACATGAATATATATATATATATATAATATATATATATGTATAATAATACAATAAATAATAATATATATATATATATATATATATATATATATATATATATATGTATATATTTATACACACACACATACATACATACATACATACATACATACATACATACATACATACATACACACACACACACACACACACACACACACACACACACACACACACACACACACGCGCGCGCACGCGCTCACACACACACACACACATACACACGTATATATATGCATGTTTGTATGATGCATTGGTGTACATACACAAATGTTGTTTATATTGCCCACACCTACATCAAACGACCAACGTTTTTATTCACTTTTTTTTATCTATATGCGTTGCCGTCAAAAACCATGTTGTCTGTAACAGATATGCGTTGAACATGGTATCCAATTTATGTTTTCTGTACATGATGCTGTAGGTACTTTCGCTCTCGACGTGATCGCTGTGTTGTGGGCATCTCACCTGTCTATCTCCCCTTTATCCATCATCCTCATCCTCATGCGCCACTTTCATTCACTCTTACATATTCATCCTCCAGCATTTTTTGTTTAGTCTCAAATCTCATCCACAACCCTACTTGTTCTTCATGAATATTGTCTGACGTTTTTTCATCCCTCTCTCTACCGTATGTACGCCTTTCTATATGTATTTTTCTCTTTTTCTTTGTTTCTTTTACCACCTCTTTCTCTGTGTACCTCACTTTCCGTTTTTTTTACTCACTTTCATTTCTGCACACCAATCGTACGTCACTTTGGTTCATTTCCCGCCGTTATCTCTCTATCTTTCTCCCCATCTTCCTTTACGTTCGTACTCGTCGCCCCCCTTCCCACTTCCATTACATACCTCTTGCATCTTAGGAAAAAGTCCTTGCATCTCCGATTTCATATTTCATATTCTGGAAATTGCAAATGTGTTCCCTGTATCGTCATTCTATGGCATTCCAGAGACGAGAAAAGAGGATTTGTTGTCTCTACTTCGTGCAGCCATGTGTGTGAAATCTACAGTGTTTACTTAATCCAGCATACGCCGACTGAGCTGTAAGGTACAATCGTTCACATCCTTGACCATCTGTTATTTTTAAAGAAGTAGAACACGAACTTCGCTGTATTCCGACGTTGGAGATGCAGTCTGTCTTCTTTGTGTGTTATCATCCCGCCCGACTGCCGCCCACACCACCTTTAATACGCAATTATCGCAAATCCATTTTCACATTCCTGAGTGGCAGAGGACGCCAGGGTCTGGAGTGAAGATCCCACGCAGTAAATCAATACTTTGGGTCTACTGATAAATAGGGAAAAACTGAATTTTCTGGTTTGAATATTGTCTTTTCTTCACTTACGTTCAGGTTTACGGTGAATCTATTACTTTTTTGGTAGTATTTTTTAGTTTCTATTTTATTAATGTTCTTTTTAGCATTGTTTCCAATTAATTATTAATGTTTATATTGAAAGCACTTATGTTAATTTATCTACATGAAATTCTCCCAAACTGAGCGTTATATAGGAATTGAACTCTTTACAAGAAAATATTTATCGACATCAACAATTGAAAACTAACAGAGCAAACACATACCATATATGCTTCGGCGCTAAAAATAATCAATTGATAGCAATTATAAGGACCTTGATACTACTAAATCTTATCTATATATTTATCTTATTCTTTAATTGGTGAAATTCTTCTATCTATGCGTTGAAATCAGGCCTCAGAATACTAAATTGAAAAAAATAGGATTGATACATTTTTTTCTTCTTTTTTATTTATTCTCACCCTTTTCTTTCTGTCTGTCATTTTTAAAGTAAATAAACCAAAACCAAAATTGAGTTTGAACTTTCATCATCTGCGAAACAAATTTATGAAAGCTGTAAATTTTGTTTTAGAAACTATAACCAATAATAGCGAAAAGCCAGGGCAGCTTGATAGCAGTGAATCAATAAAGAGAGGGCACTATGAATGAACACAGGTATTCCCGAAACACTAGCAGTCACAAAGAATGTTTTGAGTGTTTGTACTGGTAACAGTGAAAACAATTACTAACGTATCCCGGTAAGGTTCCCGATGCCATTTTTAAATAAACAAAGAGAATAATCACAACTGAAGTAAACTGCAGCGGGGAAGGGATATGACACTACGTATACCTATCCCCACTCAAGGAGTATAATTCCATCCACACCCGTAAAATCTGAATCGCATACCAACCACAGCAATCGACAGAAAAGGCGCCTCCATTCACGAAGCCACCGCAGCGCCCAGCACACAAATTATATCCCAGATTTACGCCGCCCAATCTCTCAGTTCATCTCCAGAAGCTCTTCAAGGGGTTGGGATGCAAGACCCGCGCCTTGTATCTTCTGCAGCAACGACCTCATTAAAGCTAAATGACTCACATTCTCCCTCCGCCGCCTCCTCCCGAGACGGCCCAGATGTCATCCTCCTACACCGTCTAGTCTATGGGAGAATCGCCTCCTTCTGCCTCCCGCCGTCAACGAAGAGGGAAGTGGAAGAAGTTATGGTAATGAAGATCAAATTCAATGAAAAACGTACCATATATATATATATATATATATATATATATATATATATAAAATATTATATTATATATACATTATATAATATATATTATATATATATATTATATAATTATATATATATATATATATATATATATATCATATATATATTTATATATATATATATATAATATATATATATATATTATATATATATATATATCATATATATGATATAATATATATATATATAGTATATATATATATATATATATATATATATATAATATTAATATTATAACTCAACATATCTATATATTAACACAATCACACACACACACACACACACACACACACACACACACACACACATATATATATATATATATGGTGTATGTGTGTATATCTTTTCACACACACACACACACACACACACACACACACACACACACACACACACATATAATATATATATATATATATA
>NC_051395.1:41081089-41083589 GCF_015228065.2 Penaeus monodon | reverse complement strand
TGTTTACCTAGCAAAAACTTGATACTTAGAGAAAAAACCCTTGGGCTAGCGGCGTACTCAGCCAATTATGAAGGATCTGTGTTATATTATGGAAGAATAATGAAGGAGGAAAAGGGAAAGAGGAAAAGAGAGAAGGATGGAGAAGGAGAGATGGAGGGAGAGAAGACAAAAGAAAGGGAGAGTGAATGAGTGAAAGAGATACAGTGCACACACACACACACACACACACACACACACACACACCACACACACACACACACACACATACACACACACACACACACACATTTATATGTGTGTGGAAGAGTGAAAAAAAAGGAATTCAACAGCCATAAAGACAAAGGAGGAAGGAATATTTATTAATTCTTTCTCCTTTCGCTCCTTTCCAGCATCCTTGCTTTATTTATTTGTTTTATTTTGCTTTTTTTACCTTCTACGTCGCATTTCTTCGTGAGCTGAACACAATTCTCCACTCAACACCTTGTTCAGGGTTCCGCTCTCATCGCCCTCAGCAGCCCACGCTAAATACCCCAACCTAGCGGAGGACATGAAAGCTGGGCCGCGGGACTAAGACCCTTGCAGAGACCGTATCTGCAGATCTGACTAGGTTTATGTTGCTGTGTACATGGTAACTTGTCTAATATCTGGATGCCTTTGCTTGTCCATTATCAAACTAGGAAATGATTAATAATGATTATAATAATGATAATAATAACAATAAAAAATGAATTATAGAATATAATAATTAATAATAATGAATAATGATATGATAATACCATAATATAATAATAATAATAAAATAATAATAATAATAATAATAATAATAATAGTATAATGAATAATAATAGTTATATAATAATAATAATAATAATAATAATAATAATAATAATAATAATAATAATAATAATAATAATAATAATAATAATGATAATAATAATAATAATAACAATAGTAATAATTGCTTAAACAATGAATCATGAATATACAAACACCTAAAGCCAACGGATTCTTGATTTTGTTAACCCTCTTTGGGGGTTTATTTCTTTTTAGTTTGTTTAATTAACTACCAACGAAAAGGCTACAATTGCTGATGCAACAGCAAGAATGGAAGAAGAAAAAAAGGTGCTAGATACACAATTATGACTACTTCTGTAAAGATTACCATTATCATCATCTCATCATTCATATGTTTATTTTTATCAATATCTTTAATTAATTATAATGATTATTATTATTGCCAATACATGAATTATCATTATTAACATCTAATTTGTTTTATCGTTGTCAGAATTTTTATTACCGTTTTCATTATTGCTGTTATCATTATCATTGTTCCTAATATTGCTGTTATGACTGCTATTTTTGTTTTTTGTATTATTATTATTATTATTATCATTATTATTATTATTATCATCATCATCATAATCAATATCATCATCATCATCATCATCATCATCATCATCATCATCATCATCATCATCATCATCATCCTCATCATTTGTAGTAAGAGTAGTAGTATTTTGTTTTGTATCATGATTACTGTTATTATTATTATTGTTATTACTATCATCATTATCATCATTATTATCATTATTATTATTATTATAATTGTCATTATTATTATTATCATATATTAATATATTATTCTATTATTATATCATTATTATCATTTATTGTTATACATCTCATATATTATACTAATTACTCATTATATTATTTAATTACTTATTTATTTATTATATAAATTATTATTATATATTATTATTATTATTATTTATTATTATTATCATTATTATATTATGATTAATGATTATAATCATAAGTATATGATATTATGATCATATTAATTATATAATGCATTATATATATTATGTTATATTATATATGATCGATTATATTATTATTATGATATTATTATTATGATCATTTTTATTTATTATTTTATATTGTTTTCCCTTTTAATTTTCATATCATTACCATAATTATTATAACTATTATCATTATGTATTATTATCATTATTATTACTCATTATTAATTATTATTATTATTATTATTATTAATATTATTATTATTATTATTATTATATTATTATTATTATATTATATGATAATAGTATAATGAATTAATAATATACACTATAATAATAATTATAATATATAATATATAATCATATAATAATAATTTATATAATAATATTATTATTAATATTAATATATTATTATCATTATTATTATATATATTGTTATATTTGTTTTTATATAATTTATATTTTTTAATTTATCATTATTATATTATTATCATTATTATTATCATGTATTATTATCATTATTAATTATTATTATCACTTATATTATTACTTATCAGTATTATATATATTATTACATTATCTTATATCATTATAGCGGAGCTTTTTATCATTTTTATTGCATTAATCAATCCTATTACCATGAATTTATCACATCATCATATACTCATTCAATCTGATCAACTTCTCTTATC
>NC_051395.1:41058589-41061089 GCF_015228065.2 Penaeus monodon | reverse complement strand
CTCTCTCTCTCTCTCTCTTCTCTCTTCCTCTCTCTCTCTCTCTCTCTCTCCCCTTCTCCCTCCTCTCTCTCGTCTCTCTCCTCTCTCTCCCTTCTCTCTCTCTCTCTCTCTCTCTCTCTCTCTCTCTCTCTCTCTCTCTCTCTCTCTCTCTCTCTCTCTCTTCTCTCTCACACACACACACACACATACACATACAATCATCATCGATCTATCTCACTTGCTACTCTAAATATAGTGATTTTATGCGATATCATCAGTATGCCGACAATGTTTTTCACTCGCTAGACACAAATAGATAAATGAAAAAGATGATATATAGATGATTAATCAGACAAACAAAAATATACAAATAGATAGATGAATAAATTAACAAATAAATGAACGGAAATATGCAAAAATCTCATGAACCCGGATGATAATGAAAATCCCAACAGATACTTCAGCGCAGCAACATCCGCGAAGCCTAGAAAATGAACCTAAAAAATAATGGGAAAAAATGTCCTTCCGGCTTGAAACGCGTGTTCGCTTAGTCGCTTATGCAGTAATTATATCAGTGTCCAGCCGTGCCCCTTTCCCTTTCCGACAACACGCACCCCCCTCCCCCCCTGTTCTCCCCCGATCCCCAAAGCTTAGTGTTCACCCCTCCCCTTCCTCGTGCCTTTCCCCTCCCGTTCTCTTACTGTCTCCCCCATCCCCACCGTTCGCTCTCCTCCCCCTCCCTGATGCTAGATCTATCCACTGCTCTTCCCCCTACCGCTGCCCCTACCCCCTCCCCTCTTCGGAGACACCCCTCCCCTCCACGATTACCCCTACCGCACCGCCGCCGCTCGCCCCCCCCCCCGTGCCATTAGGCCGGCGACACAGGGTAGGCAAAGCACCCGAGGCGACCTGACCGTGACCCTCTCTGATGACGGCAATTACAATCATCGCCAAAGTAATTGTTAAATATATATTATGATTCAATAAATAGAAGAGCTGTATTCCTGCATTGCCTCTCTAACACACACACACACACACACACACACACACACACACACACACACACACACACACACACACACACACACACACACACACACACACACACACACACGTACACAGTTAGACATAGACAGACAGCCATCTGTATTTAGTAACAAAAAGAAGCGATTCTCACCTGAATAGTCCACATGGAGATGCTTACCACCACCTATTTTCCTTGTCGATTACATATGCCTCTCACTCTTTCCCTTTTCGGAAGAGCCATCGCGCACAATTGGAAGTGACAATATGTTATACTTGTAGCTGTAAGGCTGCTCCCAAGCGACACGTTCATGGGTGCTTCGCAAATATATCAAAGTGCTCTACAGCTCGGCTAACTTATGCTGATATATTGGCGTCATATTAATATTACAGGATTTATAGGAGGCTTAAATTAGGCTTCCCTGTCTTTTAGAAATGATTCATTTGGTCATAAAACAAGAGGCTATCACTCCTCTGTCAGGATTATATGCCAACATAATGTCTTATAAACATTTTGTTGATAATCACTGTGCATTGTGAGCATTGACAGATACATTTTCTTTACCTATTTATGTAAATGGACACAAGAATGATATACAAACGAGACACGCTTTTTAAAAGTGGATTTGAAACTACACAAATGGAAATTCAATATACTATAAGATATTAGTCCCCTTCCTCCTTACCTTGAACGACCGTCTTGGCCAGACCAAACACGAGACTGTTTATTCACTGCATTGTCCGGGAAGGCCCCGGGGTTCTCCCATGGCCAGCTACCTACGTTATTTGATTCCTGTGAGAAGTCGCTGATGCAGCTCGTGAAGTAAAGGACAGATCATCCATCTTTGTAAAAGGTGACAGATACAAGTATTCATGACTCGAGAGAATGAAATACTTGAACACACACACACACACACACACACACACACACACACACACACACACACACACACACACACGTGTGTGTGTGTATAATATATTATATATATATATATATATATATATATATATATATATATATATATATGTATGTATATATATTTGTATATATATTGATATATATGTGTGTATATAATATATATATATATATATATATATATATAAATATATATATATATATATATATATATATATATATATAATATATATATATTATGTGTGGTGTGTGTTGTGTGTGTGTGTGTGTGTGTGTGTGTGGTGTGTGTGTGTGGGTGTGTGTGGTGTGTGTGTGTGTGTGTGTACACACACACACACACACACACACACACACACACACAACACACACACACACACACACACACAACCACATAAATATATATATATATATATATATATATATAATATAATAATATATATATACATAATATATATATATTATAATATATATATATATATATATATACTATATATATATATATTATATATATATATATATATATATATATATATATATATATATATATATATATATATATGTATGTGTGTGTGTGTGTGTGTG
>NC_051395.1:41031089-41033589 GCF_015228065.2 Penaeus monodon | reverse complement strand
TTACCAGTGAAAAATATAAGCCTATAATTTTCTGATCTGCTGAAGGCAATATCTGTTTCCGATGCCAGTTTTGCACTGTTGCGGATTCTGTGTATTTTGAAAATCTGCGAACCCTCTCTGTGACGTTATTTCTGCGTATCTTTCTAACCATCTATGTATCAGTCTTTCTCGATCTGCGTACTGATAGATTTCAGCGTTTTCTGTTCTGCTTCTTTCTCACTCTGAGCAGCCATGACTTGTTCATCGAAATACCAATTCGTGCATCAGTTTGCAGTATCTTTGTAAATATAGAATATGTGTCTATTATGCATATCCAACATGCACACACACACACACCACACCACACACACACACACACACACACAAAACACAACAACACACACACACAACACACACCCCACACACACAATACACACGCACACACACACACACACACACAATTATATAAAATATATAAAATATTAATATATATATATAATTAATATAATATAATATTATACATATATATATATATATATATGTATATATATATATATATATATAATATTATATATAATATATATATATATATATATATATATATAACTTTATATTCAGTGAATGTCCACAAACTCACAAAGATCTTCATTTCCTCTTTTTTCCGCCAGAGGTTCCAGTTGCAAAACATTTATTCGCATTTCATTAGCGCAGCTTCTCGCCGCCGCCCGTAAAAAGGCAAGGGCGCTCCTGAGCATTCCCGCATTAAATATTCATAAATCTATCTCGTCCCGCCAGCCCGGGTAAAGTGGAGGGCCATCTAATGAGCAGAATGGAGTGAGTAACATTCCGTGGCCACAAACGGCCCCGAGAGACACGCCCGGAGGTGGCTGATCCAAGAGGCGAGAAAGGCACACGGATCCGCTCCTCAGGAAAATATTCTTTACCACACACGCACACACACACACACACACACACATACTATATGTATATATATATATATATATATATATAGATATATATATATATATATATACTATAAAATTATATATATATATTATATATATATAATATATATAATATATATATAAATATTATATATTATATATTATATATTAAATATTATATATATATATATTTTTTATATATATATATATATATGTGTGTGTGTGTGTGTGTGTTTCCCGTCCCAGGGTTACGTAGAAGCTGCTGGAAACAGGGCAGTGATTTCTGCAGAAGGCGTTTATCAGTGCAACCGGCAGGGCACGGCAGATGCAGAATATGTCTGGCGGAAGTTTGGTCATTCCTAGTTAGATGAAAATGTGAAAAAAAAAAAAAAAATTGGGGGCCTCTACTTTGCTTTTCTATGGCACCTGACTACATCCTAAATATTGGGATGCCACGGCTGATCAGCCCAATGATCATTCCGTTTCATGAATGAATGAATACAAACACACACACACACACACACACACACACACACACACACACACACACACACACACACACACACATGTACACACACATATATACATATTTATATATATGTATATATATATATATATATATATATATATATATATATATATATATATATATATATATATATATATTTTTTTTTTTTTTTTTTTTTTTTTTTTTTTCTTTTCTTTTCTTTTCTTTTTTTCTTTCTTTTTCTTTTTCTTTGTGTGTGTGTGTGTGTGTATGTCCGCCCGGGTATTGTTTGTGAGTGTGTGTTGTTTATTTATGTATGTGAGTGTGTTGTTTATATGAATGAGCGTTTATGTGTGTTTTTGTGACTGCGTGTGTTTATGTGTTTATGTGTATGTGCGTATTTAAGTGTGTGTGTGTGTATGTGTGTGTGTGTGTGTGTGTGTGTGTGTGTGTGTGTGTGTGTGTGTGTGTGTGTGTGTGTGTGTGTGTGTATGTGTGTGTGTGTGTGTGTGTAGGTGCGTGTATGTGCGTGCAAACGAATACAGGCATTTCGAAATTTTCCACCATAGCCTAGTGCAATACTCACTGCAACAATAGTGTAGAATGCGTAGTGCAATATACAAGCATACCTTTATTCACTGATTTATAAAAAAGAGAAAACGACAGAGGGAAAAGTAAAAAGTCCTTAGAGAACAATGGTATTGTCAGAACACAAAAGTTAAGCGTTATCCAAAAGAAATAAAATATGGACTTGATGACGCCATCTATTCAAAAATATAAGCATGGGATGTGAGTGAATCGCTACACGATAAAGTATGTTTTTCTACAAGTTATTGACATGTGCCAATGGGCATATTATCTTCTTATCATCTCTATTAGAAAAGGTACAAGGGTCGCTTGTAAAAGTAGAGATTTGAAAATGGGTCTAAAAGTAGGTCGTTGTGAAGACACAAACCGAACAAACATCACACAGGCACACACTACCACACACACACACCACCACACCACACACACGCGAAAAGTTAGAGAAAGCTATATATATTTCCATGTATATAAGAAGACATATATATATATATATATATATATATAT
>NC_051395.1:41016089-41018589 GCF_015228065.2 Penaeus monodon | reverse complement strand
TCACACACACACACACACACACACACACACACCCAAACCACACACACACCACACACCACCACAAACACACACCACACACACACACAAACACACACCACACACACACCACACACACACCACAAAAACACAACACCCAAAAACAAAACACACCACACCACAACCACACACACAACCCCACACGCACACACACAAGCCACACACACACAAACACCACACACACATTTATGTATATATAATTTTAAAATATATATATATATTATATATATAATATATATATATTATATATAATATATATATCTATAATATATATTTCATATTATCTTCTCTTTTTCCCTCTTTCTCCCCTCCCCTCTCTCTCTCTCTCTGTCTCCCCCCTCTCTCTCCCTCTCTCTCTTTTTTTTCCTCTCCCCTCCTCTCTCCTTTTCTCGCTCCCTCCCCTCTCCCTCCTCTCTCCTCCTCCCTCTCTCTGCTCTCTTTTCTTTCCCCTCTCCTCTCTCCCCTCTCTCTTGTCTCTTCCCTCTCCTTCTCTTCTCTTCTGTCCTGTTTTGTCCTGTCTGTCTGTTTTGTCTGTCTGTCTGTCTCTCTCTCCCCTCCTATCTCTCTCTCTCTTCTCCTCTCTCTCTCTCTCTCTCTCTTCCTCCGCTCCTCTCTCTCTCTCTCTTCCTCTCTTCTCCGTCTCCTTTTCTCTCTTTTTCTCTTCTCTCTCTCTCTCCTCTCTCTCTCTCTCTCTCTCTCTCTCTCTCTCTCTCTCTCTCTCTATCTATCTATCTATCTATCTACCTCTCTATCTATCTCTCTATCTCTCACTCTCTGTCGCTCCCTCTCTGTCTCTCTCACTCTCAGTGATGCAAGTCTGAATATCTTATTTTGAACTTGATTTGGAATATATCTGTTGACACATATGTTTGTTCTGGTAAATCAGTTCTGTGCTTTGGCTGGTTTCAAATGAATAAAGCCTCTTGGACACGACGAGGAGCTGTATCTACAACATTTGAAAGTTAATGGCGTTGAATTTTTAATTAGATAAAAAAAAAAAAACATATACTTGCATTGGTTGCACACAAGCAACATAAAAAAAAAAAGTGAGGATGCTGCAGATACACCTGGACATAAAAGCACTTATCATTGTTTACCTGATGAGAACGTTTTTTTACATGTGGTCTAGTATCACTCTGTCGGATCATTCATATGAATTGGTAAGTTCATATTTCAACAAAGAAGGAAAGAGGATGAATAGTTTTATAACTAACGCGGGCAAAATATTAGACGAAATAAAAAGAAAAAATATATTAATTCTGAAAATGCTATTCAGCTTGGTTATTTTTTCTATATCTTTGCTGAATTCTTCCTGATATTCATAGATTAATTGCTCTGTTTAATTGTATCAGTTACAATTTAAGCGCCCGTGAAGCCAATGACTTTAAAAACCTTTTACTATATTGAAGCTGCCCACACCATTAACTCACACCACTAACGCACCCATCCCACTTCTTTAAACTTGGCAAACGTACGATCAATCCATGTCCTTTGTTGCCTGCCGGTAGGTAGCACCTATTACGGTGGACGACACTATGGCATGCATGCCACACACACACACCACACACCCGCACAACAACCCACGCCACCGAACTCTCAACACATCACACACCACTCAACCACACACCACCGCCACTACACACACACACACAATATATACATACATATATATATATATATATATATATATATATATATATATATATATATATATATTATATATATATAAATGATATATATATATATATTATTTTATTATATCTATTATTTTTTTTTCCTTGTAGACGTTAGTGATCATATTTCATGATTTTCTATGAATAGCCTTATTTATTATATCGAGTACATCTTATTTAGTCTGGATGGACTGATTGCTCTTGCACCAGGTAGGCAGGCAATTTACTGTACTGAATTCTATACATCAACACAAATATATATATATATATATTATATATATATATATATATATATATATATATATATATATATATATATATATATATATATATATGTATATGTATGTATATCACGTCAATTCTTTTTTTATTAAGAAGCAGCTTGAAAGAGGCCCTCGCTTATTCCAGAACCTCAAAGCCTCATGGAATGCAGTGATGTTGTTTTTGTATACTATTCCCAGCAGAAAATTAATTGAATTAGAGGATAAATGTCCTTTATGATCATACTCCCAAAGCGTTTTTGCGTGTAGCATCGTATGGCAATAATCATCATTCACGTTTCTTCAAGGCAGTAAAACGAATAAACGTCCCATTTCAGTGGTTGCTCTCCTCATCCCTTACTGTACGTGGAAGGATCACCTCATCCCATGGATATGTTCCTGTGTTTTCACTGATGAAATCGTAGTGATAATGATTGTGATGATGATGATGATGATGATGATGATGATGATGATGATGATGATGATGATGATGATGATGAATGATGATGATGATGATGATGATGATGATGA
>NC_051395.1:40981089-40983589 GCF_015228065.2 Penaeus monodon | reverse complement strand
GTGTGTTCACGGGTGTGTGTATGTGTACATACGTACATACATACCTGCATGCATGCATGAATGCATGCATGCATACACACATACATACCTGCATACATACATACATACACATACACACGCACACATAAATGTGCTTTTAGTGTGTGTGTGTGTGTGTTGTGTGTGTGTGTGTGTGTGTGTGTGTGTGTGTGTGTGTGTGTGTGGTGTGTGTGTGTGTGTGTGTGTGGTGTGTGTGTGTGTGTGTGTGTGTGTGTGTGTGTGTGTGTGTGTGTGTGTCTCATCACCACATCATTATAGATGCCACCGATGCTAAAGTCATACTAATGACTTTTTCCTTTTTGTCTCTTGCATATATCACCTAACTTCAGGTATGACACGCATATTGCTCTTAGAATGTTACGAAACAAGTGTTCCTACATCATGACAGAATTGGATAATCCACGGACAAATCAAGCAAGCCGTTGATAGTGTGTTAATGAAAAGCCTTTATGGGTCCATACATAAACTCCAAGATGACCAGCGATTTATACATTACCACCAGACTAAAGGGGCCCTTCCTGGTTTATCAAAAAAGTCAAACACACTAGAGCTATCGACCAAGAATACAGAGTTCCAGCTGATATTAATCAACAGGTGCCAGGCCCTGAAATGAACAACGTCAGAAGGCCTTGATATGAATAGCGGTAACTTTATCAATGTCGTTATTCAGAGAAGGGTGATGGGAAAGACAAACAACCGGGAATGAAAGAAGCTCTGAGGATCAGATTTACAGCAAACGGAGTATGCCGAGACCTACAAGACCATCAGCTATAACATGGAAGATATAATAATAAAAAAACTAACATTCCCGTAAAAAAAAAAAAAAATTAAAAAAAAAAAAAAATAAAAAAATAAAAAACAGCTCCCTGGCTGAGAATATCACCCTAACAGAGGAAAATAAACAACTCACAACCAATATATTAACAGATTAATGATTATACCATTTTTCGTGAACTGGAACAAAGTAAAATATTCCTTCTTATATTGTATAGATACATAAAAAGACATGTTAAAGACAGAAATTGTACTAAAACTATAGAACATACAAACTCCAAACAAGAAAGCTAACTGAAAAACAACAACAAAAAGCAGCCGGCTTCTGTTCATTTCTTTTTCGTGATATTAGGTAAAACATACTATACACAGAATTGCATTACATTTCCTACAATAGGGTCTTGGTTTCCTGTTGTTCCCACTTTGTGATAACATGAGCCTTTTCGTCATACCGGACCTCAGCCAGTTCTGTAGTTGGGCCACGGGTTATGCTTTTTCCTCTTCGTCTCATACATATAACACCTAACTTCAGGTATGACACGCATATTGCTCTTTTGAAGCTTACGAAATCAAGTTGTTCCTTTCATTCGTGCAGGAATTTGGGGATAATCCACGAACAAATCAAGCAAGGCCATCGCCACTGTTTCCTTGCAGAGATGCTGCATACTTTCCAACAATCCAATCACGGTGATTTACAACGTCCTTTTAGGCATTGTTATTATTTAGAACATTTGGCTGAGGATCATCCCCGTTTGCCTTTACATGTTTGCCTTCACTTTACCTTCTAGACAATCTCAATGGCATTAGTGTCAGATGTTTGATGAATTTACATTTCTAGTGTTAAACAAAGTCAAGGGTGCACCCGATCCTTCTGTCGAGATGTGTAAAAACGCTTATTGACGCATATCATCCCACTTTCTAACGTGGTTGACTGCTTCTGTATTGAAAAAGACAAACTAGTTACGATGCTTATGATAAAACTTCCACTTAACAACATATGACAGAAAGAACGAGGACAATTAAGGGTTGATGAATTCTGGGTGCTTGTTAGAATGCATGCTTTTTTGTACCAACATTTTAAACGAGAAAACATTTGAATATGTCAGTAAAACATAAATCGTACGTGATGCAGATAAACTTAACTGAAAATTTAGATTTGTATAGATGTCTTGCTGTTTTTTATTAATTTGGACACTGGGATATAATAGGTTAACAGACTAATCATGAAAGGTTTAAGACTAATCTTTCATTATAACTGAAACATTTATAAAGACAGGGACTATACAATTGCGCCAGAAATTTGTGTGCTTCTTTCCTAGGAACATATTTAACGAGGAGTAAAGAGTCGATACATGCAGAAAAGGTCACTTCCGTGATTGTGCTTGCGAAGACCATGGATGGTTGATGGCTCCCTGGCGCTAGGCTTTCGTACAAGCATTGCTTCTGCCTTCTCGCATTCCCATGAGGCCAAGCTTCATTCCATGTCTGAGGCTTGAGGCAGCTTGGGGAGGTGCCCATTAGTGTTGACATAGGCACTCTGCTTGTCATAACGTTAGTAGGCAATGCACTGCTGGACAATTCGTGTTCATGGAAAATATCTCAGCTTTCTGTATAATTTTGGAATACTATGTATAGATATTTGTTCCTTTTTATTCGAGTGACAGAAAAAAGAAAGCTAATGTATGTA
>NC_051395.1:40961207-40965989 GCF_015228065.2 Penaeus monodon | reverse complement strand
AAATAAAAAAACGTTTTTCTATATAAACATCAAACTATGATTTTAAAAATGACGGAACTTCAGCAGTTCATCTATTTATGACGGTTTCCTTGCATCTACGGCGGGGCCTTCGCTCACGAGTTTTAATAATTCACATTTCGTTGAATGATTTCTTAGTTTTGTGGTTGTGCACTTAAAAAATAATAAAATAATAAGGAACAAGAGATTACGATTGACATGGCGATAAAAAATACATGGTCTGTCGGCTAAAGAACTTGATTTTTTTTTTCAACTTGGAGCAGCAGCAGGCTTAAATTATCTTATCTATTATGTTATCATAATACAGTATATAGTATAGTATATTCCTTATACGAAAATGTAATGTGCAGTATTTATAATATATTCTCATATAACGTATCAGATCAAAAGCTATTGATCCTCTGGCCAAAAATTATAATACAGAAACTCTAATAAACATGGTTTTTATAATGTTCAAGAATAACAATACCAAACTTTAGAATATGCAATAATTAAGCGATTAGGATCACGTAAAACAGGTCGGTTGAAACAAGATATGCCTTGATTGAATCATGATGGTGAATTATGAGGTCTTCCTAGTAACAAATCATTAATAACTTTTCTGCTAAAGATAAAATTGTGTTGTTTCACTTCACCTGAAACAAAGGTCGCCTCTGAAGTGCTTGTTAAGGAAGTGATCCAAAGAGAGCGGCGATTCTTTCTATTCGTTGCTCCTTTTTCTCTTTTTCTTCGTATGTCTTCAAAATCCTTTGTTCTACCGTTCTCTAGTTAATTCTTTGCAACAGAATAGAAACCCCATATGTACGAGCCTTTTCCTCACCAACAAATATTGTAGCCCCGGCATAAGCTTGCTCGTTCCGAACGCAGCATGTTCACGTGGCAATAAAACCATTGCCTTTGGGCTTCAGATTTAGCGAGCAAACACGTCGATCAGTACTAGAGGACGTACGGTCTTTCTCGCAGCAGCCACTATTTCACAAATGGGCGTCAAGAAACGAAAAAAGAGTCAGATGTGGGTGCGCTCCTTGTTAGCAAAAGGAGAGTTTATGACAGTTATTTACTTTTTTTTTTTTTTTTTTTTTTTTTTTTTAGCTCGCGCCACAACATAAATCAACTTGAAAATAATAATCAAAACATGTGTTATGCTTAAAATACAAAATTACTAAACATTTAGTGATGAATACGATACAAACAAAAATACACACCCAATAGATTTTCATATTTTCATTTAGAACATAGCTTTTCTGGTGTTAGCGCCCTTGCATCCGACCGATACTGATCGTGCACTGAAAACCAGTCCATGGACATGTCGAGCCGTGCCGGTGATAAAACGATCGAAATCTTCGTGTGGTGGCGGCTCCTTGTGACACATGCCAAGTGTCATGCAAAACCTCAGGATCACCTCAGAAAATAACTATATAGTGATTTATCTAGATCCTTAAGTGACATTCCGCTCAGCCGAGAAATTCACATGAAAAGAATATCAGAGAATACAGGACAGAAAATAATCGGTATGATTAGGTAGATAAAGCATTGTGCAATTTTTGTTCCCGGTCGTTTATTAGTAAACTTTTGTGATGAAACAACGTGAAACAATTCATAAACACTTGAATAAGAATAAAGAAAATGATTATGTAAACTGATTAAGACAAACACTTTGATACTAATACTTCTATAAACTTTATTTTAAGCTGACCAAATTTCAGTGGACTTCCTGCGAGGTTTGATATTCTAATAAGCATTGCTAAACATGGAAAGTCACTCCACATCCATGGCTAAAATATATCATATCTGTTAGGCTTTTTAGGAAAGAGAGGCTGCACAGCATTTTTATTATCTAGAGTACACACTTGCAGTCAGACCATACTGGACATCTACACCTG
Source organism: Penaeus monodon (assembly GCF_015228065.2). Classification (NCBI taxonomy): domain Eukaryota; kingdom Metazoa; phylum Arthropoda; class Malacostraca; order Decapoda; family Penaeidae; genus Penaeus; species Penaeus monodon. The sequence goes on along the minus strand of NC_051395.1, from coordinate 40,964,088 downwards.
GCTGACCATATCGGCATTCCTGAGACTAGCCAGCTTTTACCATTTTGTCAGATATTTGATTTCTCTCTCTCTCTCTCTAAAAAAAAAAAAAAAAAAAAAAAAAAAATCTTATGCCTTTCTATGTACCTGTCTGTATGTTACTTATTGAGTTGCGTGACTGATAAAATTTCATAGATCAACTACCTGAGCAGGTATATATTTATAATAAATTCATATCTTGTGATGGCTAGCAATTGTTTTCATGTTTTGCTGACCAAGTCAAGCATTAAGAGTAAAGGAGTCGAGAGTAAGAGATGAAATAAGTTCTCCAAGCAGAATGTCTTGCTGTTCATTCATGTCATGTAAATGATTGACTATGGCCATGCTGCCACTTGAATGTTTGGTCTTTTCTTCCTTAGCGTTCGAAGCGTTTCATCACTAGTGTTTGTAAAATCTGAAGGTCCTGGCATAACCCATGGCTTGCTGCCAGCAGTTCCATACCATCATAACTGAGAGTGCCACTTTGCCCACACCGAAATATTCTTGTACTGCAGCATGCTAGGCCGAGTGTCATCTAGATATTCTCGGTAAGTGGCGAGGTGCTGCACCTCACTGCTATATGAGTGCCTGCTACCGTAGAAATCGTACACATGTGACCCTGGTACCCCAGCCACTGAAGCAGAAGGATCGTCATGGGACGGTACCCTCCATTCTGTAAAATAATCTGCACAGACGACCACACTAACTGAATGAGACGAAATCCTTTGGCATGCATTGGGCACAGAGGGTCTCCTAAGCAAGACTGCATCAACAGTACTAATCATCATTGACAGAGGTGACCTCTAACATCCCAGCCCTCGGCTCGGTGACAAGAGCGGATGCTGCCCCAGAGTTCGGCAGCAGCCTCCTCAGGCAAGGGCTCTGCACCCTAGGATTTCAATTACTTCCTCTCAGATAACTTCAGGAAGGTGACCTGGCGCAGCGCCAAAGCCTACAAGCGCACATCGTTACTGTGTTAGAAGAGACCATTGATAAAATTTGAAAGCAAAAACAAATTTAACTTTTAAATATACTTTCTAAAAGCTCAGCCATGGCCTTACCTTTAGATAGGATTTCCTATATAAAAAAATCTGTCTCAGAACAGACAAATAATCAAGAATAGGGTAAGTTGATAAGGAATACAGATGAACGTTAACAAAGAAATAGACTTATTGTTATTTTTTATTATTATTATTATTATTATTATTATTATTATTATTATTATTATTATTATTATTATTATTATTATTATTTAACACCACCATCAATAAGGCAGACAGCATTCCCCACTGCACTGTTTTAGGCAAGAGTTTTGGCACAGCATTGAAGGCTAGGATTTCAATTACATCCACTCAGATAAGCCCAGGGAGGTGTCCTGGTTAAGCAAGTACATATCTTTGCTGTGTTAGTAGGAACCATTAGTAGGAACCATTACTAAAAGTTCGGCCATAGCCTCCTTCAGCTGGCGTTTCCCATATAATCCGAAAAAAAATCTGTATGACGACAGACAAACATTCGAGAATAGGTAAGTTAATAAGGATTTTTAAAGTAAAGTAAATTCATTAAACAAGGTGGATTCGGTGTACAAAGGGCTAATGATTTACTGCAACAGCTGGCTTATTCTAGCACTGTTCTGAAACGGTTTGATTAACCAAATATTGACATTTTGACGAATCATATGTTAACTAAACCATCCTAGAAGATGCAATTTTCAGTTACCCATTCTTGAGTATGATATGTTATCTATTCAATCGTATTCATAAAATAGCGGTAACATATTTATAGGTATAGTCGGGAATCCGGTACATAATATTATTCGCCGGATAAAAAAAAAATCTGGTTATACGGGAAAATTCCAATTTAAGAAGCAATCTAGCATGTTGAGGGTTAAATTCCATTACATCTACAGGGATATTATCAAGGCCAGTACACGAGATGCTGCTTTAATCCAGAATCAGTAACAGGATGTTAACTAACTGGATTGTAACTACAAGGAAAAGAAAGTCTTCGAAATGCCCAAAGACATTTACCTTTCTCTCTCATTCCGTGGAAAATAGTACTCAGAATTATTGCATTTACTCCTTTATTTTCATATTGTTTTAGCTTGATAATTCCTGTAATAATGCAAGTAAAATTATTTCAAACGGACAAAGTATTCACATTATCTTATTGGCATAATGAAGTTAAAAACTTTATTATATAAATGCATATATATATTATAAAATATATATATTATATAATATATATATATATATATATATATATATAAACTATATATATATATAATATATATATATATATATAATATATATTTTATATATAATATATATATATATATATATTTTATATATATATGATATATATATATATATAATATATATATATATATATTATGTATATTAATTATATAATATATATAATATTATATTATAAAATTTTATATATATATAATTTTTAAATTTAAAAAAAAAAAAAAAAAAAAAAAAAAAAAAAAAAATTTATATATATATATATAATTTTTTTTTTATTTTCTGCTTTTTGTTTTTTTTTTGTGTTGTGTTTTGTGTTTTTTTTGTTAATTACAGTTTTCATAACATATAAAAAAATAATTAATTCTGTACTACTCCACGAAAAAAAAAATAAATTTTTATTTAAGTTTTTTCCTTTTACAATATATTAAATTGTTATGTTCTATTTTAAAGCCATTGTGTATTTATATATTTAATTAATAATTTAAAATTAATGTTTTAATTGAATTTTATAAAGATTTTTTTTTTTTTTTTTATAATAATATTATGTATATTTGACTATATATAAATATTTCCCGTATTTTATAAATCATTAAAAGATAATATATATAAAA